>NC_092520.1:0-2500 GCF_037038585.1 Patagioenas fasciata
CTAACCCTAACCCTAACCCTAACCCTAACCCTAACCCTAACCCTAACCCTAACCCTAACCCTAACCCTAACCCTAACCCTAACCCTAACCCTAACCCTAACCCTAACCCTAACCCTAACCCTAACCCTAACCCTAACCCTAACCCTAACCCTAACCCTAACCCTAACCCTAACCCTAACCCTAACCCTAACCCTAACCCTAACCCTAACCCTAACCCTAACCCTAACCCTAACCCTAACCCTAACCCTAACCCTAACCCTAACCCTAACCCTAACCCTAACCCTAACCCTAACCCTAACCCTAACCCTAACCCTAACCCTAACCCTAACCCTAACCCTAACCCTAACCCTAACCCTAACCCTAACCCTAACCCTAACCCTAACCCTAACCCTAACCCTAACCCTAACCCTAACCCTAACCCTAACCCTAACCCTAACCCTAACCCTAACCCTAACCCTAACCCTAACCCTAACCCTAACCCTAACCCTAACCCTAACCCTAACCCTAACCCTAACCCTAACCCTAACCCTAACCCTAACCCTAACCCTAACCCTAACCCTAACCCTAACCCTAACCCTAACCCTAACCCTAACCCTAACCCTAACCCTAACCCTAACCCTAACCCTAACCCTAACCCTAACCCTAACCCTAACCCTAACCCTAACCCTAACCCTAACCCTAACCCTAACCCTAACCCTAACCCTAACCCTAACCCTAACCCTAACCCTAACCCTAACCCTAACCCTAACCCTAACCCTAACCCTAACCCTAACCCTAACCCTAACCCTAACCCTAACCCTAACCCTAACCCTAACCCTAACCCTAACCCTAACCCTAACCCTAACCCTAACCCTAACCCTAACCCTAACCCTAACCCTAACCCTAACCCTAACCCTAACCCTAACCCTAACCCTAACCCTAACCCTAACCCTAACCCTAACCCTAACCCTAACCCTAACCCTAACCCTAACCCTAACCCTAACCCTAACCCTAACCCTAACCCTAACCCTAACCCTAACCCTAACCCTAACCCTAACCCTAACCCTAACCCTAACCCTAACCCTAACCCTAACCCTAACCCTAACCCTAACCCTAACCCTAACCCTAACCCTAACCCTAACCCTAACCCTAACCCTAACCCTAACCCTAACCCTAACCCTAACCCTAACCCTAACCCTAACCCTAACCCTAACCCTAACCCTAACCCTAACCCTAACCCTAACCCTAACCCTAACCCTAAACCCTAACCCTAACCCTAACCCTAACCCTAACCCTAACCCTAACCCTAACCCTAACCCTAACCCTAACCCTAACCCTAACCCTAACCCTAACCCTAACCCTAACCCTAACCCTAACCCTAACCCTAACCCTAACCCTAAACCCTAACCCTAACCCTAACCCTAACCCTAACCCTAACCCTAACCCTAACCCTAACCCTAACCCTAACCCTAACCCTAACCCTAACCCTAACCCTAACCCTAACCCTAACCCTAACCCTAACCCTAACCCTAACCCTAACCCTAACCCTAACCCTAACCCTAACCCTAACCCTAACCCTAACCCTAACCCTAACCCTAACCCTAACCCTAACCCTAACCCTAACCCTAACCCTAACCCTAACCCTAACCCTAACCCTAACCCTAACCCTAACCCTAACCCTAACCCTAACCCTAACCCTAACCCTAACCCTAACCCTAACCCTAACCCTAACCCTAACCCTAACCCTAACCCTAACCCTAACCCTAACCCTAACCCTAACCCTAACCCTAACCCTAACCCTAACCCTAACCCTAACCCTAACCCTAACCCTAACCCTAACCCTAACCCTAACCCTAACCCTAACCCTAACCCTAACCCTAACCCTAACCCTAACCCTAACCCTAACCCTAACCCTAACCCTAACCCTAACCCTAACCCTAACCCTAACCCTAACCCTAACCCTAACCCTAACCCTAACCCTAACCCTAACCCTAACCCTAACCCTAACCCTAACCCTAACCCTAACCCTAACCCTAACCCTAACCCTAACCCTAACCCTAACCCTAACCCTAACCCTAACCCTAACCCTAACCCTAACCCTAACCCTAACCCTAACCCTAACCCTAACCCTAACCCTAACCCTAACCCTAACCCTAACCCTAACCCTAACCCTAACCCTAACCCTAACCCTAACCCTAACCCTAACCCTAACCCTAACCCTAACCCTAACCCTAACCCTAACCCTAACCCTAACCCTAACCCTAACCCTAACCCTAACCCTAACCCTAACCCTAACCCTAACCCTAACCCTAACCCTAACCCTAACCCTAACCCTAACCCTAACCCTAACCCTAACCCTAACCCTAACCCTAACCCTAACCCTAACCCTAACCCTAACCCTAACCCTAACCCTAACCCTAACCCTAACCCTAACCCTAACCCTAACCCTAACCCTAACCCTAACCCTAACCCTAACCCTAACCCTAACCCTAACCCTAACCCTAACCCTAACCCTAACCCT
>NC_092520.1:15000-212500 GCF_037038585.1 Patagioenas fasciata
ACACAGCCACATTCACAGAAGGAGACAAAACACCAAGCCAAATACACACACACACACAGAGAAACAAAGTCCAATACACACACCCACCGCAGACAGAGACAAATTCCAGTGCGCACATGGAAAAAGAGCCAAAGTCAAACACACACAGCAACACGTACTAAGTGCTACACACCCACACACTGAAAAGGTCCAGCACACACAGACAGAGACAGGATCCAACGTACACACACAGGGAGTCTACCACACACAGAAATACAAAGTCCAACGCTCTCATACACACAGAGACAGAGTGCAGCACGCACGCTGACGGAGACCGAGCGGGGCACACATGCAGACTGCGGCGCACACACAAAGACAGTGCTACACACACAGGACAGCAACACAGACAATATCCAGCACACACACAGACAGAGAGCACCCAGCGCACACAGAGAGAGAGAGTCCACCACACAGAGAAAGAGACAGAGAGAGAGTCCACCACACAGAGAAAGAGACAGAGAGAGAATCCAGCACACACAGAGAGACAGAGACAAAGTCCAACAGTCTCGCACACACAGAGATCAAGTGGGGCACGCACGAGGACAGAGACAGAGTGCGACACAAAGACAACGGCTAAGTCCGACAGGCATGACATCGACACATACAAAGTCTACCGCTCACACGGCAAACAAAGCCCAACACGCTGACACAGACGGAATCCGGCACACACACAGGGACAAACTCCAGCACAAACACAACATCAGACAGACAAACGGAGACGCAAAAAAGTCCAACACACACCTGACAATGGTACAGTCCACCACTCGCTTGCGTTGGCGATTGACAGGCTCTCAAAATCACTCCCACATGCAAAATCTCGAACTTTCGCTCCTCTCTAACCAAAAAAGACACCGGACAACAAAAAGATACAACTCCTTTATTAGCTTTCTGATAACACTTAGTTGGGTGACTCTAGCCCCCTCAAACACAATATTACTGCTACATAACTCTAATTATTACATCTTGGCAAACAAATGACTAACTGCTTCTTATTACACTGTTCTCTTGTCACTATTACCATAACATGAAAAACTCCCCCAGATTACCACCTTTTCATATAATATATCACAGTGCATAAGGCTATAGGGAATATCATCACCCATTGAACAAAAGAGTTTTGATGTTTCCAACCGGATGGCAAGTGCTTTATGAACTCTTCCTACCCGCGACCCTTTGACCGTGCCGCAGTAGAAACTGCTTGCTATTATGACTATTTTACATCGTATCGTCATCACAGGTAGCCCAAAGATCAAACACAAACCTTTATTACTTATTACAGATTTAAAACGTATTACATACCACATTTCTCACACACCGCAAAAAATCAAACTCATCTATGACGCGGCATTCCTGACATCACATTACAGAGGAAAACACAAAAACCGAAGCCAACTCATGGACCGCTTAGTTAAACTACGCTAGGGCAGTTACGACCAGCTTGCTGCGACCATTCCCTAAACTAGCCTCCTTGCCGGTACCAAAGGAGACCAGGATCCGGAATAGCTGTCTGCAGAAAAGCTATTCCCGGAAAGCTCGACGATCCCCCTGCCTCTGAAAACCACCGTCCCGGCGTGACCTTAATCTGAACATTGACAATAAAGTTGGTCTCACCTACCAGTCCAGACCGAGGGAAAACACACTCCCCTAGACAAGCAGATAAGAAGGAATCCCCTAGCAGGATTTCTTTAATTCTGTTTTGCTTCCTCCTTTTCAGGTAAATTTCAAAATACACCTGCAATTTAAACTAATACCCCAATACACAATCATACCAGAACTCACAGCTAAAACACACCACTCACTCAGATAGCAAGCCCACAACGCTCTCACAGAGCTAGCTTGCTCCCGGCTCATACCGCCAACTCGTTTCTGCAACGCCCCTGGAGAACGCCATTGCTGGAAGCCTCTATACTCGCCCTGCCTGCTAAAACCCCATTCCCAGACTGAACCCTGTCCAAACTCAGGCGATGAACATCGCCTCGTGCAGTGGCCGGGACCAGGGGCAAAAAAAGCCAGCCGGGAGCAAAAAAAAAAAAAATCCCCCAGCTGAGGTTTTTTTACTCTATTTTAAAATTTAATTTTAAGCAGAAAAAAAAAAAACCACAGCACAAAAGATGAACTTGAAAGGACAAAACCCGAAAACCCCTGAATGCTAACACCAGATTACACAACTAACAGCACCGCTCCTGCACATACTGGACCCACGCCACAGCCATTGTACCTTCTCCCCGGCACCCCTCGGGAACGCCGTTCCCGGGAGCCTCAAAAATGGCCCTGCCTGCCAAAACCCCGGCCCGACGGCTGCCCTCATCTGAACCTTGGCGATGAACTTCGCCTGACGGAGCGGCCAGGACCGGGGAAAAAAAGCCCAGCCGGGGAAAAAAAAAAAAAAAATCCCCCAGCTGGGGTTTTTTTATTCTATTTGCAATTTGAAATGTACCTGAAAAGGAAAAACCATTAACCTGCAAGGACAAAAACCCACAACCCCAAAATACAAACACACCAGAACACAGAGCTGACCACACCACTCACTCACCTACCCAACCCAACCAACACTCACACTGCAGCCATTCGCTGCCTTTCTCGCCATCACCCCTCGGGAACGCCGTTCCCAGGAGCCTCGAAAATAGCCCTGCCTGCCAAAACCCCGGCCCCAAGGCTGCCCGCATCTGAACCTTGGCGACAAATGTCGCCTCGCGGAGCGGCCGGGACCGGGGAAAAAAAAACCAGCCAGGGGAAAAAAAAAAAATCCCCCGGCTGGGGTTTTTTTATTCTATTGAGATTTTAAAATGTACCCGAAAAGGAAAAACCATTAACCTGCAAGGACAAAAACCCACAACCCCAAAACACAAACGCACCAGATCACACAGCTCACCCCACCACTCATTCACCTACCAAACCCACCCCATGCTCACACCAGACCCATTCTCTGCCATTCTCCCCCTGTGCCCTGACCCCATCACCCCTCGGGAACGCCGTTCCCGGGAGCCTCCAAAATGGCCCTGCCTGCCAAAACCCCGGTCCTACGGCCTCCCATCTCCGAACCTTGGCGACGCACGTCACCTCGCGGAACGCTCAGGACCTGGAAAAAAAAACCCAGCTGGGCGAAAAAAAAATAAACCCCAGCTGCGGCTTTTTTATTGTATTTGGAATTTTAAAGGAACCTGAAAAGGAAAAACCATTAACCTTCAAGAACAAAAACCCACAACCCCAAAATACAAACACACCAGATCACACAGCTCACCACAACACTCATTCACCTACCAAACCCACCCCACACTCACATCACAGCCACTGTGCCTTATGTGCCATTGCCCCTCAGGAACACCGTTCCCAGAAGGCTCCAAAAAGGCCCCAGCTGCCAAAACCCCAGCCCGAGGGCCACCCGCATCCCAACCTTGGCGACAAACGTCACCTCGGGGAGCCGCCGGGACCAGGGGAAAAAAAAAACAGTCAGGGGAAATGGATCCCCTGGCTGGAGTTTTTTATTCTTTAACTTTGGAATTTACCTGAAAAGAAAAAAAAATGGAACCTCCAGGGACAAATAACTACAACCCCAAGCCACGTTCCCTTGAGGTTTAGCGCTAGCCGAACGCTCCACGTGTCATCTACCCCACCGACCGCTTCTTGCTCTGCTGACGATTGGCTTGAGACAGGTACTTCACACTTGGCACCGACTTCCCTGGCCATCCTTCATATAGTTCTTGACTGTGGCGACCTATTCTCGCTCTGCTTCCCGATCGTGGCCGTTACCGCGAGCTTGTTCCTCTGACATCCTGGAACTCAAACTCGTCCCACGTCTCCATCGCCAAACGCCGACGACGCCCGCGATCCCACCGACGTCACTCGGTCTCGGGTGATAGACCAGGGAGCGGCCGAGCGAGAGCGGCGCTAGATGGCTTGCGCTACAGCGGAATGTAATGGTGAGGGACATTATAGCTTACTAAGTGGACAGAATAGGCCAAACAAATGCAGCTGAAACTTGATTCGGAGCGATTTCTACGTTGACGGGAGACGCCAAAGCCTACAAGGAGGTCTTTCCGTTGAGGCGTGAGGTTCGGATCGGAACCCCTCGCTTTCAAAACTCCTCTGTGCACGGGAGTCCGGGTGCAGCTGGATACGAACTGAGCCCCGCGCTGGATCTACGGTTGGTCTCCCAGATGCGCAGGTGACAGGGGAAAAACCTAAGATGCTATATTTATATATGGCCAAAGGACTGTATGTGGACACCAGACTCCTTATACCACTCAGCCTGATTTTCTGAATTGCATCGCTCTACACCTCAGCATCCCTACCACCCTTCCAGAGGCATGGGGACGGTTGGGTCGCCATCTAGGCCCTCTGTCTATCGGGGCGAACGCTCCGGCAAAATCCGTGTAAATAACTAAGTGAACGGAGCGGTACTCCGGGAAGGCTGACTGGAGCTGCTGCTTCTGCTGACGTCCCAGCCGAGTGTAGAAATCCCTGGGTATTTATACCCTTACAAACTATCCACCCACCCCTCTACGCTGTGATTCGGTCCAATAGCAGTAGCCGAGTCTCCGGTCTTCTTACTTCCCGGCGGATCCTTTGCGCTGACCTCGCGTCGGACTCGGCTCTGCGCGGCCGTAGATTCGGTGTACGGTCTGTGGGAGCTTCCCCACGGCCTTGAATGTTGCGTTTTCGGCGACGGATGCCTATTTCTGAGGAACGTGTAAAGCACGCCTTACGGGATGGGTGCGGATTGGAGTCTGTAGCTGCTTTTGTTACCGTCGAGTAAAAGGCTATAATTATGAGTGCTACATATCCTAACAAAACACCTTTTTATAAGGGACTCAGATGCACAATGTGGTCACCTGCAAAAACAATACAAACACATTTCATTAAAACATGCTTTGTCTATGAAATAACAGCACACCACAGAAAACACTAGGCAACAATGGTCTCCGTAACAACTGCAAAACACTAATAAAAGGACAGAAAACTCCCCCGCCCACAGCTACTGCGTGCCAGATGACTTCTGGCTACACATTGTAACACGTCAACAGATTAGCCGTGGACTCCTAGAGCTCAATCCACCCTCCCCTGACTCCACACCGCCAGGCAGAGCGGCTCCGAGCCGAATGTGCACGTGCACGGACAAACGCGCCACAGAACACTATGGACGACGTCCTGTCAACAACACCAACAACACCCAACGATGGGAACAACTCCAAATCAGACAGGCATCAATCAAAAGAACCTGCAGGGAGGCAATGGTGTAGCAAGGAGCCTCCACCACAACCCCAGAAAACAAAGGAGCCGAACATCACGGCCCCTTACAAAACGGCGGCACTGGCGCGCGCACATGCAGAGACGGCGGCACTGGCGCGCGCACACGCAGAGACGGCGGCACTACTTAAAAACTTCAGGATGCTGGGAAGAAGTGCCAGTCCCTTAGACTGGAGGAGTAGAGAGTAGAGCTGGCGATGCAGCCCACAACTACACCATAAAACACAACTGACCAGAAACATACAAAATGCAAAAACCATTCACACTTTAAGCTGTTGATACCAGAAATCCAGGACCCGATTGGCGCTACGCCGATTGGCGCCGGCGTTCCGGATCCCGGGATGCGTGTAGGGTCCCTCAAACGCGACGAGACCGCAGGATCGTCTGACGGGCGCAATGCAAGCCTCCCTACCTACAACACAACACTGACACTACTTAAAAACTTCAAGATGCTGGGAAGAAGTGCCAGTCCCTTAGACTGGAGGAGTAGAGAGTAGAGCTGCCAATACAGCCCAGAACTACACCATAAAACACAACCGAGCAGAAACATCCAAAAGGCAAAAACCATTCACACTTTTGGCTGCTGATACAAGAAAACCGGGACCCGATTGACGCTACGCCGATCGACGCCGGCGTTCCGGATCCCGGGATGGTGCCCGGGATGCCTGTCGGGTCCCTCAAACGCCACGAGACCCCGAGATCGTCTGACAGGCACGATGCAAGCCTCCCGACCTACAACACGACACCGACACGAGGCTGGAGCTGCCCTGCCCGGGACACGCTGACAGCGCACTGTGAAGATCCCTGGAACCTTCGCCTGCCCAAAAGGGATGGTTCCTGGATAACCCTTGCCCCAAAGAGCACTTTGCCCCCTCCCTGCAGTTCCCGGTCCCTTCCCAGGCCCCCAGCCTCCACTTAACTTTCAGAGGGCCAAGAGAGTGAATCCATCTTCAACAGAGGAGAACACCACAGGTGCTGATGGAGATCTTCCTGCATCACCAGGTTCCTCCTCAACATCTGCAATAACAGAAAAAAAACACACACTCACTAAGCAGAGCCAGCACACAACATAAAGGCACAAGGCACATCTTAGCTCTGATGCGACACACCGACCCATCTGCTTACGGTGCTCTGCTCGGCTCTTCCGTCACTCTTTTGTGCCAGGTGGTCCATCGGCATCTGAAATGAAGGTATCCAACAAGTCACCCAGGAGCTCATGAACAGCTTGATCATTCCACACGTCTGCTTTCTACTCAGGAATCCCACCAGACACTTTAATTGAGTCCCTAAAACACTGGGGAAAGGACAGCCAGCTCCCCTGCCCACGGCTACTGCATCCCAGATGACCGCACAACCTGTACCTACGCAATTGAATCTGTCAACAGATTAACCCTGGACTCCTAGAGCTCACTCCACCCACCCCTGACTCCACACCGCCGGGCAGAGCGGCTCCGAGCCGAATGTGCAGATGCTCGGACACACGCACCACAGAACGCTATGTACGACACGACCGCAACGGCACCAAAAACGCTCCGCAACGACAGGGACGCCAAAACCAGAGACGGCATCAATCAAAACACCCTCCAGGGAGGCAGTGATGAGGCAAGGAGCCTCTTCAACAGCCCTAGGAAAAAGAAAAAGGAGCCCAACATCACGGCCCCTTATGAGACGGCGGCACTGGCGCGCACACGCGCAGAGACGGCGGCACTGGCGCGCACACGCGCAGAGACGGCGGCACTGGCGCGCACACGCGCAGAGACGGCGGCACTGGCGCGCACACGCGCAGAGACGGCGGCACTGGCGCGCACACGCGCAGAGACGGCGGCACTGGCGCGCACACGCGCAGAGACGGCGGCACTGGCGCGCACACGCGCAGAGACGGCGGCACTGGCGCGCACACGCGCAGAGACGGCGGCACTGGCGCGCACACGCGCAGAGACGGCGACGCGACTTAAAAACTTCAAGATGCTGGGAAGAAGTGCCAGTCCCTGAGACTGGATAGGTAGAGAATAGAGCTGCCGATGCAGCCCAGAACTACAAGGTGAACACAACTGACCATAAACATCCAAAATGCAAGAACGATCCATGGTTTCGGCTGCTGACACAAGAAAACCAGCACCCAATTAGCACCAACGTTCCAGATCCCGTGATGGCACCAGGGACGCCTATCAAGTCCCTCCAACACAACAAAACCCCAGGATCATCTGACAGGCACAATGCAAGTTTCCCAACCTACAACAAAACACTGACACAAGGCTGGAGCTACCCTGCCCGGGACACACTGGAGTCACACTGTGAAGTTCCCTGGACCCTTCACCTGCCCAAAGGAGACTGTTCCTGGATTACCCTCGCCCCAAACAGAACTTTACCCCCCCTGCCTGTAGTTCCCAGCCCCCCAGCCTCCACTTATCTTTCAGAGAGCCGAGAGACTGCATCCGTCTTCAACAGAGGAAATCACGACATGCGCCGATAGGGATCTTCCAGCATTGCCGGGTTCCTCCTCAACATCTACAATAACACAAGAAAACACACACTCACTAAGCAGAGCCAGCACACAATATAAAGGCACGAGGCACATCTACGCTCTGACGCCGTGCAACCACTCACCTGCTTACGGCGATCTGCTCGGCTCTTTTCTCACTCGTCCTGTCAAATTGCCCCTCTGTATCTGAAAGTAAGTTGTTCAACAAGTCACCCAGGAGCTCATCTACAGCTGGACCATTGCACAAGTCTGCTTCCTATTCAGGAAGCCCACTAGAAGCTCTAATTGAGTCTCAAAAACTCAGGGGAAGGGACTGTCACCTCCCCTGACCACAACTACTGCATCCCAGATAACTAGACAAACTTGGCCTAAACGATTTAATCTGTCAGCAGATGAACCCTGAACTCCTAGAGCTCACTCCGCCCACTCACCCCTGATTCCACACCTCCGGGCAGAGCAGCTCCGAGCCAAATGGGGACGTGCACAGACAAACACGCCACAGAACTCCGTGGACAACACAAGTGCAACATCAACAAAAACACTCCAAAACGACAACAATGCCAAAACCAGAAACGGCATCGAAGTGACCTGCAGGGAGGCAGTAACGAGGCAAGGAGCCTCTTCTACAAACCCAAAACAAAAAAGAGGAGCCAAACGTCATGGCCCCTTACGAGACGGCGGCACTGGCACGATTGCACAGGGACGGCGGCACGACCTAAGAACTTCTTCCCAGCATCTTGAAGTGCCAGTCCCTGAGACTGGACGGGTAGAGAACAGAGCTGCTGATGCAGCTCAGAATGACACCATAAATCACAACTGACCGGAAACATCTAAAAGGCAAAAACCATCCACGCTTCCCGCTGATGATACAAGAATCCAGCACCCAATTGGCACTCTGCCAATTAGCACTGGCATTCCAGATCTCAAGATGGCACCAGACATGTCTGCTAGGGTCCTGGAGCACAATGAGACCCCACGATCTTCGACAGGCGCAAGGCAGACTTCCCGAACTACACAACAGACGCAGGTTGGAGCTGCCCTGCCGGGCACACCCTGGCATCGAACTGTAAAGGTCCCTGGACCCTTTACCACCCAAATGGGACTAAGCCTCCACAGCCCTTTCCCTTATCACGACTTCATCCCCCTCCCTGTGATTCCCAGTCCCTTCCCAGCCCTCGTGGTTCGACTTATCTTTCTCAGGGCCAAATGACGGAATCCATGTTCGACGGAGAAAACGCCATGTACGCTAATGGAGATCTGCCGGCATCGCCGCGTTCCTCTTCAACATCTACAGTAACGTGAGAAAACACACGCTCCCTAAGCCACCGCAGCACAAAGTATTGTGGTGTAAATACCGACCCCTTCCGCAACACCCACCTCCACATAAGGTCCGGGATGTTCCGCTCCGCGTGTAGTGCCACGGGTTCAGTCACAAACCCTCATCGCTCGTTGGACCTAACACAGCGAGAAACAGAAGAACTGTAATGCTTTGGACTAGTCCCCAGCCCCATGCTCTTTCAAGCCCCGACCGTGGCTCACCAAAAATGCTCCTCCAAGTCCAAAGAGCCCAAAAGGAGCCTGCAAAACAAGGAAGAAACGCTGAACCGAGTCACCATGCGACACTGGGCTCCTCAACACCAACCGCCACCTGACCTGGGCGGGTGGTCGGCTTGCGGCTTCGCTCCTCCGAGCTCTTCTGCGGCACCTGCGAAAACAAAGGCACCTGCTTGGACGCTGCCCAAAAACAGCCTGCCCGTAGACGATCCCATCTCCTGCTCCTTTACCTAGGCCGCTAGCCCTCCTGGTCGCCCTTGCTTTTGACTGCCACGCTGTTGACCGCAAAGAGGTTCACCTAGCACCCGTAAAGCGCAACCAAAAGACGCTCATGCCTGCACCGGCGACACAGGACCCGAAACCAGCTGATGTTTGCGCCGGCGCTCCTTGCTCGCCTTGCCCGAGGAGCTGCGGTGCTGATACCCAGCTTTCCCTCTTTACTTCACACCTATAAAATAGACAAACAACCAAAGTTACATACACGCACAGGGCACGTCGTCCCTATGACACCACGCACGGACCCACCTGCTTACGGCGCTCTGCTCGCCTCTTCTGTCGCCCTTTCGTGTCAAGTTGTCCCTCTGCATCTGAAATCAAGTTATTCAACTAGTCACTGAGGACTTCATCTACAGTTTGAGCATTCGACAGGTCCGCTTTCTATTCAGGAATCCCACAACAACTTCTAATTGAATCCCTAAAACACTGGGAAAGGGACTGTCCCCTCCCCTGCCCATGACTACGCCATCCCAGATCACAGCACAACCTTTGCCTACACAATTTAACAGGTCCAGAGATAAACCGCGGACTCCTAGAGCTCAGTGCACCCACCCCAGACTCCACACGTGCGGGCAGAGCAGCTCCAGGCCAAATGGGGACGTGCGCAGACAAACACGCCACAAAACACGATGGACAACACAACTGCAACGTGACCAAAAACGCCCCAAAACGACAGCAATGCCAAAACCAGAGACGGTATCAAAGTCACCTGCAGGAAAGCAGTAACGAAGCAAGGAGCCTCTTCTGCAACCCCAGGGAAAAAAAAAAGGGCCAAACATCACAGCCCCTTACGAGACGGCGGCACTGGCGCGTTCGCACATAGACGGCGGCACTGGCGCGTTCGCACATAGACGGCGGCACTGGCGCGTTCGCACATAGACGGCGGCACTGGCGCGTTCGCACATAAAAGGCGGCACGACCTAAGAACTTCTTCCCAGCATCTTGAAGTGCCAGTCCCTTAGACTGGACGGGTAGAGAGCAGAGCTGCTGATGCAGCCCAGAATGACACCTTAAATCACAACTGACCGGAAACACCTAAAATGCAAGAACCATCCACGCTTTCCGCTGATGATACAAGAATCCAGAACCCGACTGGCACTCTGCCAATTAGCACTGACATTCCAGATCTCAGGATGGCAACAGACATGGCTGCTGGGCCCCTGGAGCACAACGACACCCCGCAATCTTCTGACAGGCGCAAGGCAAACTTCCCGAACTACACGACAGACGCAGGCTGGAGCTGCCCTGCCCGGAACACCCTGGCATCGCACCGCAAAGGTCCCTGGACCCTTTACCACCACAACCCTTTCCCTTATCACAACTTGATCCCCCTCCCTGTGATTCCCGGCCCGTTCCCAGCCCTCGTGCCTCCACTTATCTTTCTCGGGGACAAAGGACGGAATCCATCTTCGAGGGAGAAGACGCCACGTGCGCTACTGGAGATCTGCCGGCATTGCCGCATTCCTCTTCAACATCTACAGGAACATGAGAAAACGGAGGCTCGCTAAGCTCACTAAGCGAACGCAGCGCAAAGTATTGTGCGGTAAAGGTCGACCCCTTCCGCAACACCCACCTCCACATAGGTTCCGGGCCGTTTAACTCCGCATGCAGTACCACGGGTGCAGTCACAAAGCCTCATCGCTCGTTGCACCTAACACAGTGAGAAACAGAAGAACTGTAACACTTTGGACTAGTCCCCAGCCCCACGCTCTTTCAAGCCCCCACCGTGGCTCACCAAAAACGCTCCTCCAAGTCTAAAGGGCCAAAATGAAGCCTGCAAAACAAAAAAATGCTGAACCGAGTCACCACGCAACACTGGGCTCCGCAACACCAACGGCCACCTGATCTTGGCTGCTGGCTGGTCTGCACCTTCGCCCCTCGGAGCTTGTCTGCGGCACCTGCGAAAACAAAGGCACCTGCTTGGACGCTGCCCAAAAACAGCCTGCCCGTAGACCATCCCATCTTCCCCTCTTTACCTAAGCCGTTCTCCCGCATGGGCGCCCTTGCTTTGGACTGCCACGCTGTTGACCGCAAAAAGGTTGAGCTAGCGCCCGTAAAACGCAAACAAAGGACGCTCATACCTGCACGGGCGACACCGGATCGGAAGCCAGCCGATGTTTCGGCCGGCGCTCCTTGCTCGCCTTGCCCGAGGAGCTGCGGTGCGGATACCCAGCTTTCCCTCTTTACTTCACACCTATAAAATCAAGAAATGACCGAAGTTACATACACATGCAGGGCACATCGTCCCACCGGCACCACGCACCGACCCACCTGCTTACGACGCTCTGCTCGCCTCTTCTGTCGCCCTTTCGTGCCAATTTGTCCCTCTGCATCTGAAATCAAGTTATTCAACTAGTGACCCAGGAGCTCATCGACAGCTTGACCATTCCACAGGTCTGCTTTCTATTCAGGAATCCCACAACAAGTTCTAATTGAATCTCCAAAACACTGGGAAAGGGACTGTCCCCCCCATGCCCACATCTACATCATCCCAGATGACTGCACAACCTTTGCCTACACAATTTAACAGGTGCAGAGATAAACCGTGGACTCCTAGAGCTCAATGCCCCCACCCCAGACTCCACACGTGCGGGCAGAGCAGCTCCAGGCCAAATGGGGACGTGCGCAGACAAACACGCCACAAAACACGATGGACAACACAAGTGCAACGTGACCAAAAACGCCCCAAAACAACAGCAATGCGAAAACCACAGATGGCATCAAAGTCACCTATAGGAAGGCAGTAACAAGGCAAGGAGCCTCTTTGGCAACCCCAGGGAAAAAAAAAAGGAGCCAAACATCACGGCCCCTTACGAGACGGCGGCACTGGCGCGTTCGCACAGAGACGGCGGCACTGGCGCGTTCGCACAGAGACGGCGGCACTGGCGCGTTCGCACAGAGACGGCGGCACGACCTAAGAACTTCTTCCCAGCATCTTGAAGTGCCAGTCCCTGAGACTGGACGGGTAGAGAGCTGAGCTGCTGATACAGCCCAGAATGACACCATAAATCACAACTGACCAGAAACATCTAAAAGGCAAGAACCATCCACGATTTCCTCTGATGATACAAGAATCCAGCACCCGATTGGCACTCTGCCAATTAGCACTGGCATTCCCGATCTCAAGATGGCACCAGAGATGCCTGTTGGACCTCTGGAGCACAATGAGACCCCGCAATCTTCTAAGAGGCGGAAGGCAGGTTTCCCAAACTACATGACAATACAGACAGACACTGGAGCTGCCCTGCCCGGCACACCCTGGCATAGCACTGTAAAGGTCCCTGGACCCTGTACCACCCAAACCGGACTGAGCCTCCACAGCCCTTTCCCTTATCACGACTTGACCCCCGCCCTGTCATTCCCGATCCTGTCCCAGCCCTCGTGCCTCCACTTATCTTTCTCGGGACCAAAGGACAGAATCCATCTTCGACACAGAAAACGCCACGTGTGCTAATGGACATCTGGGAGCGTTGCCCAGTTCCTCTTCAACATCTACAATAACACGAGAAAACACACGCTCGCTAAGCCACCGCAGCACTAAGTATTGTACAGTAAAAGTCGACCCCTTCCGCGACACCCACCTCCACAGAAGTTCCGGGGCGATCCGCTTGGCGTCTATTGCCACGGTTGTAGTCGCAAACCCTCGTGTCTCGTTGCACCTAATACAGCGATAAACAGAAAACTGTAACGCTTTGCACTAGTCCCCAGCCCCACGCTCTTTCAAGCCCCCACCGTGGCTCACGGCAAACGCTCCTCGAAGTCCAAAGGGCCCAAAAAGACGCTGCAAAACAAGAAACAAACTCTGAACCGAGTCACCGCACCATACTGGGCTCCTCAACACCAACCGCCACCTGACCTTAGCTGCTGGCCGGCCTGCGCCTTCGCCCCTCCGAGCTCCTCTGAGCCACCTCCAAAAGCAAAGGCACTTGCTTGGATGCTGCCCAAAACCACTCTGCCCGTAGACGATACCATCTCACTCTCCTTTACCTAGGCCGCTTGCCCGCCTGGTCGCCCTTGCTTTGGACTACCATGCTGTAGACGACAAAGAGGTGGAGCTACTGCCTGTAAAACACAAAGGACGGTCATACCTGCACCGGCAGCACGAGACCTGAAACCGGCTGATGCTTCGACCTGGCGCTCGTTGCTCGCCTTGCCCGAGGACCTGTGGTGCGGATACCCAGCGTTCCTCTTTACTTCGCACCTATTAAACAGATAAAGGATCAAACTTTAATAGAGACACACGTCACATCTTTGTACCACTACTCCTGAAGCTCTTACCTCAAACAGACACCTCCGCTTCTCCAAAGACTTCTGCTCACGTAGATTAAACGGCTCAAAAGCTGTCGACTGCTGAAGGAGTGGCAGAGAACCTGCACTGAAACCGCCCTGGACCTGAATGAGCTCCCTGCCTGGGGACTGAAGCTCAAATACCCTGAGCCCCGCCCACCCCCTTCCCACAACCCCCAAGGAAAGGGGAGGGGTCGATAGCCCGGGCTCCACCCACCACCCTTATCTAATTAGCTGGAATCTCACTGGAAATGACAGCACCTGCACATTATTACTGCTATTGCACCTGCAATAGGACTGAGGATGGATTTCAAGGTATATTTTCCAGGGAGCAGAGAGAAAATGAAATACAACAACTAACACTTTATTTTAATTACGATCAGGAATTCTGCAAAATTGCAAAGCACCTGGAATTAAATCAACAAACGAAACATAACGACAAACATACTTTGTACCACAGCTGCTACTGAACCTTCGCTACTCCTGAAGCTCTTACCTCAAACGAACACCCCTGCTTCTCCAAAGACTTCTACTCACGTAGATAAAACGGCTCAAAAGCTGCCAACTGCTGAAAGACTGGCAGAGAACCTGCACCAAAGAGTTCCCTGGACCTGAATGAGCTCCCTGCCTGGGGACTAGAGCTCAAATACCTGAGCCCCGCCCACCCCCTACCCATGATCCCTGGGAAAAAGGGAGGGGTCGATCGCCCCGGGCTCCACCCACCACCCTTATCAAATTAGCTGGAATCTCACTGGAAATGACAGCACCTGCACGTTATTACTGCTATTGCACCTGCGATGGGACTGAGTATGGATTTCAAGTTACATTTTCCAGGGAGCAGACAGAAAATGAAATACAATACCTAACACTACATTTTAATTACGATCAGGAATTCTGCAAATTTGCAAAGCACCTAGAATTAAATCAACAAATGAAACATAATGACAAACATACTTTGTACCACAGCTGCTACTGAACCTTTACTACTCCTGAAGCTCTTACCTCAAACGAACACCCCCGCTTCTCCAAAGACTTCTGCTCACGTAGATAAAACGGCTCAAAAGCTGCCGACTGCTGAAGGAGTGGCAGAGAACCTGCACTGAAGAGTCCCTGGACCTGAATGAGCTCCCTACCTGGGGACTGGAGCTCAAATACCCTGAGCCCCGCCCACGCCCTTCCCACAATCCCTGGGGAAAGGGGAGGGGTCGATCGCCCCGGGTGCCGCCCACCACCCTTATCGAATTAGCTGGAATCTGACTGGAAATGACAGCACCTGCACGTTGTTACTGCTATTGCACCTGCGATGCGACTGAGTACGGATGTTAACTTAGATTTTCTAGGAATTAGATTGAAATTGAGATACAATATTTATATTACTAATAAAACTGTGTATTCAAATTTCCTACAAAAAGGGGCAGAGCTCAGTATCAAATATCAGAGGTCAGCGGCCAAGGGTCCGAGGTCAACGCTCTTATGTCAAGGATCAAAAGTGGAGGGTCGTGGCTCAAAGGTGAGACTTTGAGGGTCAGAGGGTCAGACTCAAAATACGGAGGTCAAAAGTCTACTGTCGGAGATCCGAGGTCAAAGGTGAATGGTTGAGGTCAAATGTCGAGGGTCAGAGAGTAAAGGTCAGAACTCAAAGATCAGAGTGAAGGGTCAAATGACAGAGAACAAGGGTGGGGTCAGAAGTTGAAGGTAAATATGTTAAAGGTCATGAAGTCAAATGGCAAGGGTCACGGGTCATAACTGGGAGGTCAAAGGTCAAGGGTCAGGGCGCAGAGGTCAAATATTGGGATAAAAGCTCAAATGGGGGTCAAGATGCTGTGGTCGGTGTCAAAGGCCAATGATCAAAGGTCAACTGTCAGAGGTGATGCGGTGGAGGGTCAGGGTCGAGGGGTCAAGTGTGAGGGCTCAAAGGTCACAGGTCGACTGTCAGGCATCAAAAGGCGGTAGTAGAAATTCAGAGGTCATGGGTCACAGATCGGAATGCAAAGGTCGGAAGTCCAGGGTGAGTGTCAAAGAACACAGGTCAAAGGTCGGGACCAAAAGACAAATGTCGAGACGAATATCAGAGGTCCTGGGTCGGGTGAAGGGTCAAATGTCAAGAATCAAAGGTTAAAGATCAGCGATCAGAGGTCAAGGATCGGATGTCAGAGTCAAGGCTCACAAGTTCTCTACAGGCCTCTGTCAGACTGGGTCAGGCCCTGTCAAACCCATTGAGTCTCTGTCAGTCACCATTGAGCTCCCTCAGGCTGTGCTAGCCCTTGTCAGGCTCTGTTCCTCTTTGTCACTCTTTGTCTGGCCTTATCGATCTTTGTTATGCTCTATGGGGCTCTGTCGGACCCTGTCAACGTCTGTTGCTCTTTATTGAGCTTTCTCAGGCTCTGTCAGATTTTTGTCGATCTTACTCGTGGTTTGCTGAGCTTTACAAGCTCTATCGGACTTCGTTGGGCTCTCTCACGCTTTATTGGGCTGTCTCTGTTTCGGTTGAACTCTGTTGGTTTCTGTCGGGGGCGGGGGGTGTGGTTTCTGAGCGAAGTTCGCGGACTCTGAACCGGGGGCTCCGTCTGCGTTCCCCCTGGGTCCGAGAGCGTCCCCGCTCGCCCGCGATCCCGGGAACTGATACGACCCTCGGAGGGTGGAGGAGAACCCGCTTTCTCCCGTTTAGGAGTACGCAAAAAGGGGGACGGGTGGTGGTTTGACGCCAGCCTAGGAGCGTGGGGGCTCCTTACGGGCGTCCTGGAGTCTCCTGGGTACTGGGAAAGGAGCCGGGGAACCCCCGAACCGTTTGGAGGGGTCTTCGGGTGATGCTCCCGCTCAGATCGAGACGCCTTTGTGATTCCTGAAGAGTGGTCCCCTCCCTGTCCTTCCGGCCTCACACTGTATCCCCCGCTGTATCATTGGCTCCCAAGGACAGGAGGCCCCATGGCATCCTTACGGTCTCCCCCAGCCCCTATACACTCTGTTCATACCCCTCCTGAACCCCACTTTCGACACCAGGGATGGGGCTGTGTCCCCGGACGACGCCCCGGCCTGTCCCCCAGAGACCTGTGACGGTGGGAAAATCCATCGCTTTAATGGAAGGGGGGAGGGGTGGGCGCGAGGGGGAAAAATCATGGACTCCACGCAATCCAATATGAATTCGGGCAAAGCCATTTATTACAGAAACAAGCCTCCTTGTATATGCGGTTATTTCTCGATCACACGTCCACGCTCCGAGCGTGCGGTAGCCGATGGGACGCTGTTTGTGTTCGCGAGCTGTCGGCGCACCCGAGTCTCGCTGCTCGTGGGTCTGTTGATTTACGTGGTGTTTTCGGCTTTCCGAGGTGGCCTTCAAGTTCCTTTGTGCCTTGCTAGTTCAGTAACGAATCTCCATCTCATAGAAACCCGTCGGCACAGTAACTTCCAGAAAATCCCTCGACTCTCCCTCGATTCCCCCTTTTTATTTTTGAACCGGCCTAGCCTTGTTTACGACACGCTGATTCGTCTTTGAAATACGCTGCAGCGTACAACGTAGGATTACTGACATAAGTAAGGCTTAACTGCATCATATGTAATTGTAATGAATAAGATCAAATATCCAGCAATTTCCAAGCTTTGAAACCATTTGTCAAAGCCTAATTCTACTATAACAATCTCATTAACGTGCTGATGTAATTTGTCGAAACTGCTATGAATAGATTGCGAACAATCAGACGAGTTTATATGACACATTCTCTCAAATTCTTCACTACCGTGGCCTAGCGTGCAAAGTAAAAGATCTACGGGGAATCGGGCGGCGTGAAAAACGCGGCGTCCGCGGAAGAAGGAGTAACGGTGAAAACTATTGTGCGCCTGGCTGCGCGAATGGGAAGATGTTTGGAAACGGACGCGGTGGGGCGTCTTTTACTGTTCGCTCAGCGGAACGGGTGTGTTTGATCGACGAATGGATTTTTTTCTCCCGATACGTGGGAGGAAATAGGGACTGAACTGTGGGAAGCGGTCACGATGTGGAACCGGGAGGCTCACGACCTCACAGGGCCCTGGCGGGAGGTCGGGCGACTGATGCGGGAAGTCTCGGAGGAGCCGGAGCTGTGCGCCGTCGCCTCGGAGCCGTCCGCCGTGAACTGCCGCCCCTCAGAGAACTCCGAAAAATTGATACCGCTGGTATGTCCCGTATCAGATTTGGAGTTCTGGAGCGCAGAGCAAATCGTGCGCTCTGAACCGTTTAAGCCGTTCCCTGCCTCCGACAACGAATGGCATTGACCTGCGAGTTTCGACGAGCCGGGACGACTTAATCCGTCTGACGTGGCTTTGCCGGAGCGCCCGATGGAGCGCCGGGGTGGAGCGCCGCGGAATCGCCCTTACTTCCGAGAGGAGACTCTTGTGCGTGGACTGAATGACTTACTGAGACGGCGAGAGAGACATATGCGAGAAGTTCTAAAAGCTAAGAAACCGTTGATGGCGACAACAGCAAAACTTTGCATTTAATAGCGTATGAAAACGTATCATATGCGATTAAGGACGGGTGAGAGGCAAGTAACAGGGAATGTAAAAACGTGGAAAATGAGAATGGCAGGAGGCGGAACTGGACCTCTCTCCTGAGGAGCTCTGAATTAAAGAAGAGGGAATACAAAAATGGGCTAGACAATGTACAAAGGATGGGATGTGGTCTCTGCTTCTGTAAAAGAAACAGATGAATATTTGAGAGCGGTAGACAAAAAAAGGCTAGACACTGGATGGGCGGATGGGTTTATGAATACACGTCGACTTACTGATCCGCGGAGAAACGTGATGGAAATGTATATCGGTGATAGTAACGATAATTTGGGTGCTGCCCCTGTGCGTTATGGCTGAGATACTCCTCGATATCGCTCTTATAATGCAGTGCAATGCTGGCGAGGGGTAATCGTAGATGCAACCGTTGAAGGGTCTATGTTAGCTGATGGTATTATAGCGATGCCGCTGCACGTAGATAACAGAGGACAAAGGCAGTTGTCGCCCTTTGATTGGAAAAACGTTGATAAATTGCAAATTGCAGAAACGCAATAGGGTAAGGACAATAAATATATGATGCAGCAAATGCATTAATTTTTTTACGAGGCAAGTACGGACTCCAACAAATCTTAAATGCATTGATGAAGTTATTCGGTCCCCCAATGGGGTATTTGCTGTTCTTGGGCAAGTGGCAGGGAAGGTGGAACTGGCAGGATTAGAAAATGTTAATTTACCAGCGGGTCATCTCTTACGATTACCTACCGTTGAGCGACTGCTAGGTCGTGGGAGATACGCGGATGGTGCTGCTCCGGCGGAGCTTCGTCCGAGGATTTTGTGGCAGGGGCTGGCTCTGGCAGCAGTGAAAGAAACGCCAAATATATGTAACCCTGTGCTACCGTATTCTACAATAAAGCAGGGTCCTGAGGAACCATACATGAAGTTTGTGGACCATTAAAAAGAAGCTATACATGCTTCTCCTAACCTGACTCCAGAGGCAAAACCTGCTGTATAGAAATATCCGGCCGTGATGAATGCGAACGCCCGATGCCGACGGAAATTAGCCGGCTAGGGAAAAACTGCTTCTGCGACGCAGACCGTGGGAGCTTGGACACGAGTAACGATGGTGCGACGGGAGGTAGAAAAACGAAAAATACACGCCCGAGCCCACACTGAGGCCTCGGCGGCAGCGCTTTAGCCTGCGATGAAAACCAAAGGTGTTGTTCTGCGGCCTAGCGTGTTTTACTTACGGACAGACGAGACATCTGAAAAGAAACTGCCCACGGTACACTTAACGGCATTACAAAAATGGCATAATTGCCAAATTAATTGTGTAGCACATCCTCTTTATATTGTGGCAGTTGTACAAATAATATGTAGAGCGCATCTGCGGCAAGTTTCCAATGCCTTGTTGTTTGAAGCGTTATTAGATTTGTGAAACGTGTGAGATTATAGGACAGCACCAGTAATTATAATGCATATAAAAAGCCACTCTAACCTACCAGGTGCTCTAGTTGACGGAAACAACATTATACACAAATTTGTAGCGATAACAAATGTATCTCCTTATGAATGAGCCAGACACGCTCACGAATACTTCCATCGATCCTCGGCGTCGCTCCGAACGTGCTTCACGCTGACCGAGGAACGAGCTGGATCCGTTATGACAGCTTGTCCTGATTGAGCCGACGTAATGCCGTTGCGACAAAAGGCGGTAAATCCTCGGGGCTTGCGACCGGATCAGTTATATCAAACTAATATGACTGAATTTGCACCATTTGGCCAACGAAAGTACATTCGTGTGTCCATACACACCTGTTCAGGACTACTGCATCAGTCCTCAGCAAACGCAAAAGTGGTAGAGCATCATTTATTACAATCTCTTGCTCTCAAGAGTGTTCCTACACATATCAAAACAGATAAGAGTCCCGCCTACCGTTCTGGCACACTTGCAACCTTCCTCGTCTTGTGGAAGGTACAACACCTGGTCAAAGTCCCTTATAATTCTACTGGCCAAGCAATTATGGAACGTGCACACCGCACCCTGAAAAATGTTTTGTCTGTTTTGATAAAACAAGAGGGAATTGATGTGAGTCCAGAAGAAGCTTTTATGAACGCATTGTATGTACTGAACTTGCTTAATCCTAAAAGTAACACTGAAATGGAACCTGTTGTTATGCACCATATAAAAAATGTCAAAGATTTTTCTGAAAATGTACCTAAGGTTAGTGTGTTTAAACTGACAACACAAAGATAGGAAGGTCCTATGTCATTAATAACCTGGGTAAGGGGATATCCTTGTGTTTCTAAAAGTAACCATAAAAATGGATCCCAGTAAAGTAGGACAGACATTGGCGACCTAACGAAGAAAAATCCAATTGCAACAATGACAACCCTTAACCTTACAAGTGTTATTACTTTTAGCAAAGGATGTAGCCAATGTTGACAATAAGACTTCATAAAATAGAGCTGCAGTGAATTTTTCAATATTAGCCATGGTCACAGTTATGAAGAGTTTAATTGTAACTGCAGTTGGAAATTTTATTTAATATAATATTAACAATACGCCACAAACACAGTGTGAAATACAGGGTAAGAACATTAAGATTTATACAGTTACAATTACCAAGAACAGACCTGTTTTGAAGGCTCTTTTTAAGCATCGAGAACATCCAACTCCAAATACCCAACATCTTCTATTACTTTGATGTTCTGCAAATCTTAAAATATAAAAATATAAAAGACAGGGAGATGTACCGGCAGAGTCCCCCACTCCCAGATGGATGGAGCTGTCACCAGCCAGACTGAGAGATGAAGCCAGAGACAAAAAAATACAAACGAGCCCCATGAGGTGGTAACAATGAACGAGCAAGCGCCGGGCACGCGCGTGCAGAGCGCGTGGACAGTACACGCAGCATATCACGTTATTGCACGGCACATGTTACAAACAATCACATTGTTGCTAGGCACTTGGACAGGGCAGCTTTGGTATAAAGCCAGCCCCGGCCGACAACAACGTGAACTCTGCGAACATCGCATCGGTGCGTCGGGTTCCGTCGCTCGCATGGTAAAGCAACGATTCGGTCCAATAGCAATAGCTGAGTCTGGGGTCTTCGTGATTCTCAGCGGATCCTTTCCACGGACCTCAGACAGGTCTTCGCTTTGTGCAGTTGGAGATACTGTTTTCAGTCATATTAACAATGCGGTCGCCTAAAAAGAAAAAAGAAATTGTTAACATGCTCAGTGAAAAAACAGCACGCTACAGAAAACATTAGTCACCAATGCTCTTGGCTGTGAACGGTAAAACACCAGTGAAGAGACTGCCCGCCCTCCTACCCATGGCAACTCCATTCCAGGTGATGGCAACAACCTCTGCATACACAATTTAGTATATATGAACAAATTAACCACGGATGCCTAGAGCTCAGTCCGCCCACCCCTGACTCTGCAGCTCCGGGCAGAGCAGCTCCGAGCCAAACACGCACACGTGCAGACCAAAGTTCCACAGCACGTTACAGACAACATCACTACAACAGCACCAAAAATGCTCAACAACAAGAACAACTCCAAGACCAGACCCCACATCGATCAGAAGAACCGGCACAGAGGCAGCAGTGAGGCGAGCAGCCTCTACTGCAACCCCGGAATAAAAAGGAGCCCAACGTCACGGCCCCTTATGAATGGCACTGGCGCAAACACGCAGGGACAGCGCAAGCACAAGAAGCTGCTGCAAGACTCAAAAACTTCAAGATGCTGGGAAGAAGTGCCAGTCCCTGAGACTGGATGGGTAGAGAGCAGAGCTGCCGATGCAGCCCAGAACTACACCATAAACACAACTGACCAGCGACATCCAAGGCACAAGAACCGTCCACGCTTTCGGCTGCTGATACAAGAAAACCAGCACCCAATTGGCGCTGCGCCAATCGGCACCGGCATTCCAGATCCCGGGATGGCACCCGAGATGCCTGTCGTGCCCCTCGAGCACAACGAGACCCCAGCATCGTCTGACAGGCGCAAGGCAGGCTTCCCGAACTACACGACAACAGACACAGGCTGGAGCTGCCCTGCCCGGCACACCCTGCCATCGCTCTGCAAAGTCCCCAGGGTCTTTTCACCGCCCAAAGGGGACTGTTCCTGGATGGCTCTTCCCCCTATGGGAACTTGAACACCCTCCCTGCGATTCCCAGCCCCTTCCCAGCCCTCGTGTCTCCACTTAGCTTTCAGACGGCCCAGGGACCGAATCCATCTTCGACAGAGCATAACACCACGTGCGCTAACGGGCATCTCCCCGCATCGCCGGGTTCCTCTTCAACATCTACAGTAACACGAGAAAACACACGCTCACCGAGCCGTGCCAGCACACAGTATGGCGGGGTGAACGCCGACCCCTTCCGCAGCACCCACCTCCTGCTAAGTTCCACGGCGTTCCGCTCAGCGTGTGGTGCCTCGGGCGCAGTCAGAAACCCGCATCGCTCGTGACGCCTACGACAGCGAGAAACAAAAGAACCGTAGCGCTTGGAACGAGTCCCCTGCCCCACGCTCCTCCTCGCCCCTACCCCGGCTCACCGCAAACGCTCCTCCAAGTGCAAAGGGCCAAAAAGGAGCCTGCAAAACAAGAAGGAAACGCTGAACCGAGTCACCACGCGACACTGGGCTCCTCAACTCCCACCGCCGCCTCACCTTCTCGGCTGCTGCTGGTCGGCGTGCGGCTTCGCTCCTCCGAGCTCGTCTGCGGCACCTGCAAAAACAAAGGCACCCGCTCGGACGCTGCCCGGAAGCACAGCCTGCCCGCGGACGGGCCCGCCTCCCCCTCCCTTACCTGGGCCGCTCGCCCGCCTGCCCGCCCTTGCTTTGGACTGCCACGCTGTTGACCACAAAGAGGTTCAGCTACCGCCCGTAAAACACAACCTGACTAGGCTTGGGTTACACAAACGGACTTGCACTTCTTTGACTCATTTTAAGCAGAGCCTCTCCTTGGGGAAAAAAAATGCCCACTCTGAGCTCCCGAACACTAGGGAGCCGTGGGGAAACCAGTGAAAGCCAAGACCGACAGCAGCAACGTCAAGTGGAATTTCGCTCAAATTCTGATGGTGCACTTAAAAGCCTCCCTCTGTCCTACCAATGACTGGTCCCTTGTAGGAAGGACAAACTTTCTTACCTGAACAGCCTAAATTGAAGACGCCCGCCCCTCCGGCAACCTGATTGGCTGCCTACGCACATCAACTGCCACTCTCCCGGTCTAGCAGCGCTCCGCCCCTCCAGCCCTCCCGAGCGATCCGATTGGCCCGCTCTGCATCCTCACTCGCCTTCTCGCCGCCCTGCCGGGACCACCCCACCCTTTGCCCGCGCGGCTTCCAACTGCCGCGTTTAAAAGGAAACAACAAACCGCGCTCCTTTGCTTGACGCTGAAAAGCGGGGCGGATGCTTACCCACGGCAGAAAAAACCCTTCTATCTTGCATTGCCCTTCGGCATTACAATTGCACAGGTATGAACTCGGTCGGGCTGAGAGGTGAAGCCAGAGACAAACGAAACCAAAGGAGCCCCATGAGGTGGTAACAATGAACGAGCAAGGGCCGGGCACGCAGAGCGCGTGGACAGTACACGCAGCATATCACGTTATTGCACGGCACATGTTACAAACAATCACATTGTTGCTAGGCACTTGGACAGGGCAGCTTTGGTATAAAGCCAGCCCCGGCCGACAACAACGTGAACTCTGCGAACATCGCATCGGTGCGTCGGGTTCCGTCGCTCGCATGGTAAAGCAACGATTCGGTCCAATAGCAATAGCTGAGTCTGGGGTCTTCGTGATTCTCAGCGGATCCTTTCCACGGACCTCAGACAGGTCTTCGCTTTGTGCAGTTGGAGATACTGTTTTCAGTCATATTAACAATGCGGTCGCCTAAAAAGAAAAAAGAAATTGTTAACATGCTCAGTGAAAAAACAGCACGCTACAGAAAACATTAGTCACCAATGCTCTTGGCTGTGAACGGTAAAACACCAGTGAAGAGACTGCCCGCCCTCCTACCCATGGCAACTCCATTCCAGGTGATGGCAACAACCTCTGCATACACAATTTAGTATATATGAACAAATTAACCACGGATGCCTAGAGCTCAGTCCGCCCACCCCTGACTCTGCAGCTCCGGGCAGAGCAGCTCCGAGCCAAACACGCACACGTGCAGACCAAAGTTCCACAGCACGTTACAGACAACATCACTACAACAGCACCAAAAATGCTCAACAACAAGAACAACTCCAAGACCAGACCCCACATCGATCAGAAGAACCGGCACAGAGGCAGCAGTGAGGCGAGCAGCCTCTACTGCAACCCCGGAATAAAAAGGAGCCCAACGTCACGGCCCCTTATGAATGGCACTGGCGCAAACACGCAGGGACAGCGCAAGCACAAGAAGCTGCTGCAAGACTCAAAAACTTCAAGATGCTGGGAAGAAGTGCCAGTCCCTGAGACTGGATGGGTAGAGAGCAGAGCTGCCGATGCAGCCCAGAACTACACCATAAACACAACTGACCAGCGACATCCAAGGCACAAGAACCGTCCACGCTTTCGGCTGCTGATACAAGAAAACCAGCACCCAATTGGCGCTGCGCCAATCGGCACCGGCATTCCAGATCCCGGGATGGCACCCGAGATGCCTGTCGTGCCCCTCGAGCACAACGAGACCCCAGCATCGTCTGACAGGCGCAAGGCAGGCTTCCCGAACTACACGACAACAGACACAGGCTGGAGCTGCCCTGCCCGGCACACCCTGCCATCGCTCTGCAAAGTCCCCAGGGTCTTTTCACCGCCCAAAGGGGACTGTTCCTGGATGGCTCTTCCCCCTATGGGAACTTGAACACCCTCCCTGCGATTCCCAGCCCCTTCCCAGCCCTCGTGTCTCCACTTAGCTTTCAGACGGCCCAGGGACCGAATCCATCTTCGACAGAGCATAACACCACGTGCGCTAACGGGCATCTCCCCGCATCGCCGGGTTCCTCTTCAACATCTACAGTAACACGAGAAAACACACGCTCACCGAGCCGTGCCAGCACACAGTATGGCGGGGTGAACGCCGACCCCTTCCGCAGCACCCACCTCCCGCTAAGTTCCACGGCGTTCCGCTCAGCGTGTGGTGCCTCGGGCGCAGTCAGAAACCCGCATCGCTCGTGACGCCTACGACAGCGAGAAACAAAAGAACCGTAGCGCTTGGAACGAGTCCCCTGCCCCACGCTCCTCCTCGCCCCTACCCCGGCTCACCGCAAACGCTCCTCCAAGTGCAAAGGGCCAAAAAGGAGCCTGCAAAACAAGAAGGAAACGCTGAACCGAGTCACCACGCGACACTGGGCTCCTCAACTCCCACCGCCGCCTCACCTTCTCGGCTGCTGCTGGTCGGCGTGCGGCTTCGCTCCTCCGAGCTCGTCTGCGGCACCTGCAAAAACAAAGGCACCCGCTCGGACGCTGCCCGGAAGCACAGCCTGCCCGCGGACGGGCCCGCCTCCCCCTCCCTTACCTGGGCCGCTCACCCGCCTGCCCGCCCTTGCTTTGGACTGCCACGCTGTTGACCACAAAGAGGTTCAGCTACCGCCCGTAAAACACAACCTGACTAGGCTTGGGTTACACAAACGGACTTGCACTTCTTTGACTCATTTTAAGCAGAGCCTCTCCTTGGGGAAAAAAAATGCCCACTCTGAGCTCCCGAACACTAGGGAGCCGTGGGGAAACCAGTGAAAGCCAAGACCGACAGCAGCAACGTCAAGTGGAATTTCGCTCAAATTCTGATGGTGCACTTAAAAGCCTCTCTCTGTCCTACCAATGACTGGTCCCTTGTAGGAAGGACAAACTTTCTTACCTGAACAGCCTAAATTGAAGACGCCCGCCCCTCCAGCAACCTGATTGGCTGCCTACGCACATCAACTGCCACTCTCCCGGTCTAGCAGCGCTCCGCCCCTCCAGCCCTCCCGAGCGATCCGATTGGCCCGCTCTGCATCCTCACTCGCCTTCTCGCCGCCCTGCCGGGACCACCCCACCCTTTGCCCGCGCGGCTTCCAACTGCCGCGTTTAAAAGGAAACAACAAACCGCGCTCCTTTGCTTGACGCTGAAAAGCGGGGCGGATGCTTACCCACGGCAGAAAAAACCCTTCTATCTTGCATTGCCCTTCGGCATTACAATTGCACAGGTATGAACTCGGTCGGGCTGAGAGGTGAAGCCAGAGACAAACGAAACCAAAGGAGCCCCATGAGGTGGGAACAATGAACGAGCAAGCGCCGGGCACGCGCGTGCAGAGCGCGTGGACAGTACACGCAGCATATCACGTTATTGCACGGCACATGTTACAAACAATCACATTGTTGCTAGGCACTTGGACAGGGCAGCTTTGGTATAAAGCCAGCCCCAGCCGACAACAACGTGAACTCTGCGAACATCGCATCGGTGCGTCGGGTTCCGTCGCTCGCATGGTAAAGCAATGATTCGGTCCAATAGCAATAGCTGAGTCTGGGGTCTTCGTGATTCTCAGCGGATCCTTTCCACGGACCTCAGACAGGTCTTCGCTTTGTGCAGTTGGAGATACTGTTTTCAGTCATATTAACAATGCGGTCGCCTAAAAAGAAAAAAGAAATTGTTAACATGCTCAGTGAAAAAACAGCACGCTACAGAAAACATTAGTCACCAATGCTCTTGGCTGTGAACGGTAAAACACCAGTGAAGAGACTGCCCGCCCTCCTACCCATGGCAACTCCATTCCAGGTGATGGCAACAACCTCTGCATACACAATTTAGTATATATGAACAAATTAACCACGGATGCCTAGAGCTCAGTCCGCCCACCCCTGACTCTGCAGCTCCGGGCAGAGCAGCTCCGAGCCAAACACGCACACGTGCAGACCAAAGTTCCACAGCACGTTACAGACAACATCACTACAACAGCACCAAAAATGCTCAACAACAAGAACAACTCCAAGACCAGACCCCACATCGATCAGAAGAACCGGCACAGAGGCAGCAGTGAGGCGAGCAGCCTCTACTGCAACCCCGGAATAAAAAGGAGCCCAACGTCACGGCCCCTTATGAATGGCACTGGCGCAAACACGCAGGGACAGCGCAAGCACAAGAAGCTGCTGCAAGACTCAAAAACTTCAAGATGCTGGGAAGAAGTGCCAGTCCCTGAGACTGGATGGGTAGAGAGCAGAGCTGCCGATGCAGCCCAGAACTACACCATAAACACAACTGACCAGCGACATCCAAGGCACAAGAACCGTCCACGCTTTCGGCTGCTGATACAAGAAAACCAGCACCCAATTGGCGCTGCGCCAATCGGCACCGGCATTCCAGATCCCGGGATGGCACCCGAGATGCCTGTCGTGCCCCTCGAGCACAACGAGACCCCAGCATCGTCTGACAGGCGCAAGGCAGGCTTCCCGAACTACACGACAACAGACACAGGCTGGAGCTGCCCTGCCCGGCACACCCTGCCATCGCTCTGCAAAGTCCCCAGGGTCTTTTCACCGCCCAAAGGGGACTGTTCCTGGATGGCTCTTCCCCCTATGGGAACTTGAACACCCTCCCTGCGATTCCCAGCCCCTTCCCAGCCCTCGTGTCTCCACTTAGCTTTCAGACGGCCCAGGGACCGAATCCATCTTCGACAGAGCATAACACCACGTGCGCTAACGGGCATCTCCCCGCATCGCCGGGTTCCTCTTCAACATCTACAGTAACACGAGAAAACACACGCTCACCGAGCCGTGCCAGCACACAGTATGGCGGGGTGAACGCCGACCCCTTCCGCAGCACCCACCTCCCGCTAAGTTCCACGGCGTTCCGCTCAGCGTGTGGTGCCTCGGGCGCAGTCAGAAACCCGCATCGCTCGTGACGCCTACGACAGCGAGAAACAAAAGAACCGTAGCGCTTGGAACGAGTCCCCTGCCCCACGCTCCTCCTCGCCCCTACCCCGGCTCACCGCAAACGCTCCTCCAAGTGCAAAGGACCAAAAAGGAGCCTGCAAAACAAGAAGGAAACGCGGAACCGAGTCACCACGCGACACTGGGCTCCTCAACTCCCACCGCCGCCTCACCTTCTCGGCTGCTGCTGGTCGGCGTGCGGCTTCACTCCTCCGAGCTCGTCTGCGGCACCTGCAAAAACAAAGGCACCCGCTCGGACGCTGCCCGGAAGCACAGCCTGCCCGCGGACGGGCCCACCTCCCCCTCCCTTACCTGGGCCGCTCGCCCGCCTGCCCGCCCTTGCTTTGGACTGCCACGCTGTTGACCACAAAGAGGTTCAGCTACCGCCCGTAAAACACAACCTGACTAGGCTTGGGTTACACAAACGGACTTGCACTTCTTTGACTCATTTTAAGCAGAGCCTCTCCTTGGGGAAAAAAAATGCCCACTCTGAGCTCCCGAACACTAGGGAGCCGTGGGGAAACCAGTGAAAGCCAAGACCGACAGCAGCAACGTCAAGTGGAATTTCGCTCAAATTCTGATGGTGCACTTAAAAGCCTCTCTCTGTCCTACCAATGACTGGTCCCTTGTAGGAAGGACAAACTTTCTTACCTGAACAGCCTAAATTGAAGACGCCCGCCCCTCCGGCAACCTGATTGGCTGCCTACGCACATCAACTGCCACTCTCCCGGTCTAGCAGCGCTCCGCCCCTCCAGCCCTCCCGAGCGATCCGATTGGCCCGCTCTGCATCCTCACTCGCCTTCTCGCCGCCCTGCCGGGACCACCCCACCCTTTGCCCGCACGGCTTCCAACTGCCGCGTTTAAAAGGAAACAACAAACCGCGCTCCTTTGCTTGACGCTGAAAAGCGGGGCGGATGCTTACCCACGGCAGAAAAAACCCTTCTATCTTGCATTGCCCTTCGGCATTACAATTGCACAGGTATGAACTCGGTCGGGCTGAGAGGTGAAGCCAGAGACAAACGAAACCAAAGGAGCCCCATGAGGTGGTAACAATGAACGAGCAAGCGCCGGGCACGCGCGTGCAGAGCGCGTGGACAGTACACGCAGCATATCACGTTATTGCACGGCACATGTTACAAACAATCACATTGTTGCTAGGCACTTGGACAGGGCAGCTTTGGTATAAAGCCAGCCCCGGCCGACAACAACGTGAACTCTGCGAACATCGCATCGGTGCGTCGGGTTCCGTCGCTCGCATGGTAAAGCAACGATTCGGTCCAATAGCAATAGCTGAGTCTGGGGTCTTCGTGATTCTCAGCGGATCCTTTCCACGGACCTCAGACAGGTCTTCGCTTTGTGCAGTTGGAGATGCTGTTTTCAGTCATATTAACAATGCGGTCGCCTAAAAAGAAAAAAGAAATTGTTAACATGCTCAGTGAAAAAACAGCACGCTACAGAAAACATTAGTCACCAATGCTCTTGGCTGTGAACGGTAAAACACCAGTGAAGAGACTGCCCGCCCTCCTACCCATGGCAACTCCATTCCAGGTGATGGCAACAACCTCTGCATACACAATTTAGTATATATGAACAAATTAACCACGGATGCCTAGAGCTCAGTCCGCCCACCCCTGACTCTGCAGCTCCGGGCAGAGCAGCTCCGAGCCAAACACGCACACGTGCAGACCAAAGTTCCACAGCACGTTACAGACAACATCACTACAACAGCACCAAAAATGCTCAACAACAAGAACAACTCCAAGACCAGACCCCACATCGATCAGAAGAACCGGCACAGAGGCAGCAGTGAGGCGAGCAGCCTCTACTGCAACCCCGGAATAAAAAGGAGCCCAACGTCACGGCCCCTTATGAATGGCACTGGCGCAAACACGCAGGGACAGCGCAAGCACAAGAAGCTGCTGCAAGACTCAAAAACTTCAAGATGCTGGGAAGAAGTGCCAGTCCCTGAGACTGGATGGGTAGAGAGCAGAGCTGCCGATGCAGCCCAGAACTACACCATAAACACAACTGACCAGCGACATCCAAGGCACAAGAACCGTCCACGCTTTCGGCTGCTGATACAAGAAAACCAGCACCCAATTGGCGCTGCGCCAATCGGCACCGGCATTCCAGATCCCGGGATGGCACCCGAGATGCCTGTCGTGCCCCTCGAGCACAACGAGACCCCAGCATCGTCTGACAGGCGCAAGGCAGGCTTCCCGAACTACACGACAACAGACACAGGCTGGAGCTGCCCTGCCCGGCACACCCTGCCATCGCTCTGCAAAGTCCCCAGGGTCTTTTCACCGCCCAAAGGGGACTGTTCCTGGATGGCTCTTTCCCCTATGGGAACTTGAACACCCTCCCTGCGATTCCCAGCCCCTTCCCAGCCCTCGTGTCTCCACTTAGCTTTCAGACGGCCCAGGGACCGAATCCCTCTTCGACAGAGCATAACACCACGTGCGCTAACGGGCATCTCCCCGCATCGCCGGGTTCCTCTTCAACATCTACAGTAACACGAGAAAACACACGCTCACCGAGCCGTGCCAGCACACAGTATGGCGGGGTGAACGCCGACCCCTTCCACAGCACCCACCTCCTGCTAAGTTCCACGGCGTTCCGCTCAGCGTGTGGTGCCTTGGGCGCAGTCAGAAACCCGCATCGCTCGTGACGCCTACGACAGCGAGAAACAAAAGAACCGTAGCGCTTGGAACGAGTCCCCTGCCCCACGCTCCTCCTCGCCCCTACCCCGGCTCACCGCAAACGCTCCTCCCAAGTGCAAAGGGCCAAAAAGGAGCCTGCAAAACAAGAAGGAAACGCTGAACCGAGTCACCACGCGACACTGGGCTCCTCAACTCCCACCGCCGCCTCACCTTCTCGGCTGCTGCTGGTCGGCGTGCGGCTTCGCTCCTCCGAGCTCGTCTGCGGCACCTGCAAAAACAAAGGCACCCGCTCGGACGCTGCCCGGAAGCACAGCCTGCCCGCGGATGGGCCCACCTCCCCCTCCCTTACCTGGGCCGCTCGCCCGCCTGCCCGCCCTTGCTTTGGACTGCCACGCTGTTGACCACAAAGAGGTTCAGCTACCGCCCGTAAAACACAACCTGACTAGGCTTGGGTTACACAAACGGACTTGCACTTCTTTGACTCATTTTAAGCAGAGCCTCTCCTTGGGGAAAAAAAATGCCCACTCTGAGCTCCCGAACACTAGGGAGCCGTGGGGAAACCAGTGAAAGCCAAGACCGACAGCAGCAACGTCAAGTGGAATTTCGCTCAAATTCTGATGGTGCACTTAAAAGCCTCTCTCTGTCCTACCAATGACTGGTCCCTTGTAGGAAGGACAAACTTTCTTACCTGAACAGCCTAAATTGAAGACGCCCGCCCCTCCGGCAACCTGATTGGCTGCCTACGCACATCAACTGCCACTCTCCCGGTCTAGCAGCGCTCCGCCCCTCCAGCCCTCCCGAGCGATCCGATTGGCCCGCTCTGCATCCTCACTCGCCTTCTCGCCGCCCTGCCGGGACCACCCCACCCTTTGCCCGCGCGGCTTCCAACTGCCGCGTTTAAAAGGAAACAACAAACCGCGCTCCTTTGCTTGACGCTGAAAAGCGGGGCGGATGCTTACCCACGGCAGAAAAAACCCTTCTATCTTGCATTGCCCTTCGGCATTACAATTGCACAGGTATGAACTCGGTCGGGCTGAGAGGTGAAGCCAGAGACAAACGAAACCAAAGGAGCCCCATGAGGTGGGAACAATGAACGAGCAAGCGCCGGGCACGCGCGTGCAGAGCGCGTGGACAGTACACGCAGCATATCACGTTATTGCACGGCACTTGTTACAAACAATCACATTGTTGCTAGGCACTTGGACAGGGCAGCTTTGGTATAAAGCCAGCCCCGGCCGACAACAACGTGAACTCTGCGAACATCGCATCGGTGCGTCGGGTTCCGTCGCTCGCATGGTAAAGCAACGATTCGGTCCAATAGCAATAGCTGAGTCTGGGGTCTTCGTGATTCTCAGCGGATCCTTTCCACGGACCTCAGACAGGTCTTCGCTTTGTGCAGTTGGAGATACTGTTTTCAGTCATATTAACAATGCGGTCGCCTAAAAAGAAAAAAGAAATTGTTAACATGCTCAGTGAAAAAACAGCACGCTACAGAAAACATTAGTCACCAATGCTCTTGGCTGTGAACGGTAAAACACCAGTGAAGAGACTGCCCGCCCTCCTACCCATGGCAACTCCATTCCAGGTGATGGCAACAACCTCTGCATACACAATTTAGTATATATGAACAAATTAACCACGGATGCCTAGAGCTCAGTCCGCCCACCCCTGACTCTGCAGCTCCGGGCAGAGCAGCTCCGAGCCAAACACGCACACGTGCAGACCAAAGTTCCACAGCACGTTACAGACAACATCACTACAACAGCACCAAAAATGCTCAACAACAAGAACAACTCCAAGACCAGACCCCACATCGATCAGAAGAACCGGCACAGAGGCAGCAGTGAGGCGAGCAGCCTCTACTGCAACCCCGGAATAAAAAGGAGCCCAACGTCACGGCCCCTTATGAATGGCACTGGCGCAAACACGCAGGGACAGCGCAAGCACAAGAAGCTGCTGCAAGACTCAAAAACTTCAAGATGCTGGGAAGAAGTGCCAGTCCCTGAGACTGGATGGGTAGAGAGCAGAGCTGCCGATGCAGCCCAGAACTACACCATAAACACAACTGACCAGCGACATCCAAGGCACAAGAACCGTCCACGCTTTCGGCTGCTGATACAAGAAAACCAGCACCCAATTGGCGCTGCGCCAATCGGCACCGGCATTCCAGATCCCGGGATGGCACCCGAGATGCCTGTCGTGCCCCTCGAGCACAACGAGACCCCAGCATCGTCTGACAGGCGCAAGGCAGGCTTCCCGAACTACACGACAACAGACACAGGCTGGAGCTGCCCTGCCCGGCACACCCTGCCATCGCTCTGCAAAGTCCCCAGGGTCTTTTCACCGCCCAAAGGGGACTGTTCCTGGATGGCTCTTTCCCCTATGGGAACTTGAACACCCTCCCTGCGATTCCCAGCCCCTTCCCAGCCCTCGTGTCTCCACTTAGCTTTCAGACGGCCCAGGGACCGAATCCATCTTCGACAGAGCATAACACCACGTGCGCTAACGGGCATCTCCCCGCATCGCCGGGTTCCTCTTCAACATCTACAGTAACACGAGAAAACACACGCTCACCGAGCCGTGCCAGCACACAGTATGGCGGGGTGAACGCCGACCCCTTCCGCAGCACCCACCTCCCGCTAAGTTCCACGGCGTTCCGCTCAGCGTGTGGTGCCTCGGGCGCAGTCAGAAACCCGCATCGCTCGTGACGCCTACGACAGCGAGAAACAAAAGAACCGTAGCGCTTGGAACGAGTCCCCTGCCCCACGCTCCTCCTCGCCCCTACCCCGGCTCACCGCAAACGCTCCTCCAAGTGCAAAGGGCCAAAAAGGAGCCTGCAAAACAAGAAGGAAACGCTGAACCGAGTCACCACGCGACACTGGGCTCCTCAACTCCCACCGCCGCCTCACCTTCTTGGCTGCTGCTGGTCGGCGTGCGGCTTCGCTCCTCCGAGCTCGTCTGCGGCACCTGCAAAAACAAAGGCACCCGCTCGGACGCTGCCCGGAAGCACAGCCTGCCCGCGGACGGGCCCACCTCCCCCTCCCTTACCTGGGCCGCTCGCCCGCCTGCCCGCCCTTGCTTTGGACTGCCACGCTGTTGACCACAAAGAGGTTCAGCTACCGCCCGTAAAACACAACCTGACTAGGCTTGGGTTACACAAACGGACTTGCACTTCTTTGACTCATTTTAAGCAGAGCCTCTCCTTGGGGAAAAAAAATGCCCACTCTGAGCTCCCGAACACTAGGGAGCCGTGGGGAAACCAGTGAAAGCCAAGACCGACAGCAGCAACGTCAAGTGGAATTTCGCTCAAATTCTGATGGTGCACTTAAAAGCCTCTCTCTGTCCTACCAATGACTGGTCCCTTGTAGCAAGGACAAACTTTCTTACCTGAACAGCCTAAATTGAAGACGCCCGCCCCTCCGGCAACCTGATTGGCTGCCTACGCACATCAACTGCCACTCTCCCGGTCTAGCAGCGCTCCGCCCCTCCAGCCCTCCCGAGCGATCCGATTGGCCCGCTCTGCATCCTCACTCGCCTTCTCGCCGCCCTGCCGGGACCACCCCACCCTTTGCCCGCGCAGCTTCCAACTGCCGCGTTTAAAAGGAAACAACAAACCGCGCTCCTTTGCTTGACGCTGAAAAGCGGGGCGGATGCTTACCCACGGCAGAAAAAACCCTTCTATCTTGCATTGCCCTTCGGCATTACAATTGCACAGGTATGAACTCGGTCGGGCTGAGAGGTGAAGCCAGAGACAAACGAAACCAAAGGAGCCCCATGAGGTGGGAACAATGAACGAGCAAGCGCCGGGCACGCGCGTGCAGAGCGCGTGGACAGTACACGCAGCATATCACGTTATTGCACGGCACTTGTTACAAACAATCACATTGTTGCTAGGCACTTGGACAGGGCAGCTTTGGTATAAAGCCAGCCCCGGCCGACAACAACGTGAACTCTGCGAACATCGCATCGGTGCGTCGGGTTCCGTCGCTCGCATGGTAAAGCAACGATTCGGTCCAATAGCAATAGCTGAGTCTGGGGTCTTCGTGATTCTCAGCGGATCCTTTCCACGGACCTCAGACAGGTCTTCGCTTTGTGCAGTTGGAGATACTGTTTTCAGTCATATTAACAATGCGGTCGCCTAAAAAGAAAAAAGAAATTGTTAACATGCTCAGTGAAAAAACAGCACGCTACAGAAAACATTAGTCACCAATGCTCTTGGCTGTGAACGGTAAAACACCAGTGAAGAGACTGCCCGCCCTCCTACCCATGGCAACTCCATTCCAGATGATGGCAACAACCTCTGCATACACAATTTAGTATATATGAACAAATTAACCACGGATGCCTAGAGCTCAGTCCGCCCACCCCTGACTCTGCAGCTCCGGGCAGAGCAGCTCCGAGCCAAACACGCACACGTGCAGACCAAAGTTCCACAGCACGTTACAGACAACATCACTACAACAGCACCAAAAATGCTCAACAACAAGAACAACTCCAAGACCAGACCCCACATCGATCAGAAGAACCGGCACAGAGGCAGCAGTGAGGCGAGCAGCCTCTACTGCAACCCCGGAATAAAAAGGAGCCCAACGTCACGGCCCCTTATGAATGGCACTGGCGCAAACACGCAGGGACAGCGCAAGCACAAGAAGCTGCTGCAAGACTCAAAAACTTCAAGATGCTGGGAAGAAGTGCCAGTCCCTGAGACTGGATGGGTAGAGAGCAGAGCTGCCGATGCAGCCCAGAACTACACCATAAACACAACTGACCAGCGACATCCAAGGCACAAGAACCGTCCACGCTTTCGGCTGCTGATACAAGAAAACCAGCACCCAATTGGCGCTGCGCCAATCGGCACCGGCATTCCAGATCCCGGGATGGCACCCGAGATGCCTGTCGTGCCCCTCGAGCACAACGAGACCCCAGCATCGTCTGACAGGCGCAAGGCAGGCTTCCCGAACTACACGACAACAGACACAGGCTGGAGCTGCCCTGCCCGGCACACCCTGCCATCGCTCTGCAAAGTCCCCAGGGTCTTTTCACCGCCCAAAGGGGACTGTTCCTGGATGGCTCTTTCCCCTATGGGAACTTGAACACCCTCCCTGCGATTCCCAGCCCCTTCCCAGCCCTCGTGTCTCCACTTAGCTTTCAGACGGCCCAGGGACCGAATCCATCTTCGACAGAGCATAACACCACGTGCGCTAACGGGCATCTCCCCGCATCGCCGGGTTCCTCTTCAACATCTACAGTAACACGAGAAAACACACGCTCACCGAGCCGTGCCAGCACACAGTATGGCGGGGTGAACGCCGACCCCTTCCGCAGCACCCACCTCCCGCTAAGTTCCACGGCGTTCCGCTCAGCGTGTGGTGCCTCGGGCGCAGTCAGAAACCCGCATCGCTCGTGACGCCTACGACAGCGAGAAACAAAAGAACCGTAGCGCTTGGAACGAGTCCCCTGCCCCACGCTCCTCCTCGCCCCTACCCCGGCTCACCGCAGACGCTCCTCCAAGTGCAAAGGGCCAAAAAGGAGCCTGCAAAACAAGAAGGAAACGCTGAACCGAGTCACCACGCGACACTGGGCTCCTCAACTCCCACCGCCGCCTCACCTTCTCGGCTGCTGCTGGTCGGCGTGCGGCTTCGCTCCTCCGAGCTCGTCTGCGGCACCTGCAAAAACAAAGGCACCCGCTCGGACGCTGCCCGGAAGCACAGCCTGCCCGCGGACGGGCCCGCCTCCCCCTCCCTTACCTGGGCCGCTCGCCCGCCTGCCCGCCCTTGCTTTGGACTGCCACGCTGTTGACCACAAAGAGGTTCAGCTACCGCCCGTAAAACACAACCTGACTAGGCTTGGGTTACACAAACGGACTTGCACTTCTTTGACTCATTTTAAGCAGAGCCTCTCCTTGGGGAAAAAAAATGCCCACTCTGAGCTCCCGAACACTAGGGAGCCGTGGGGAAACCAGTGAAAGCCAAGACCGACAGCAGCAACGTCAAGTGGAATTTCGCTCAAATTCTGATGGTGCACTTAAAAGCCTCTCTCTGTCCTACCAATGACTGGTCCCTTGTAGGAAGGACAAACTTTCTTACCTGAACAGCCTAAATTGAAGACGCCCGCCCCTCCGGCAACCTGATTGGCTGCCTACGCACATCAACTGCCACTCTCCCGGTCTAGCAGCGCTCCGCCCCTCCAGCCCTCCCGAGCGATCCGATTGGCCCGCTCTGCATCCTCACTCACCTTCTCGCCGCCCTGCCGGGACCACCCCACCCTTTGCCCGCGCGGCTTCCAACTGCCGCGTTTAAAAGGAAACAACAAACCGCGCTCCTTTGCTTGACGCTGAAAAGCGGGGCGGATGCTTACCCACGGCAGAAAAAACCCTTCTATCTTGCATTGCCCTTCGGCATTACAATTGCACAGGTATGAACTCGGTCGGGCTGAGAGGTGAAGCCAGAGACAAACGAAACCAAAGGAGCCCCATGAGGTGGGAACAATGAACGAGCAAGCGCCGGGCACGCGCGTGCAGAGCGCGTGGACAGTACACGCAGCATATCACGTTATTGCACGGCACATGTTACAAACAATCACATTGTTGCTAGGCACTTGGACAGGGCAGCTTTGGTATAAAGCCAGCCCCGGCCGACAACAACGTGAACTCTGCGAACATCGCATCGGTGCGTCGGGTTCCGTCGCTCGCATGGTAAAGCAACGATTCGGTCCAATAGCAATAGCTGAGTCTGGGGTCTTCGTGATTCTCAGCGGATCCTTTCCACGGACCTCAGACAGGTCTTCGCTTTGTGCAGTTGGAGATACTGTTTTCAGTCATATTAACAATGCGGTCGCCTAAAAAGAAAAAAGAAATTGTTAACATGCTCAGTGAAAAAACAGCACGCTACAGAAAACATTAGTCACCAATGCTCTTGGCTGTGAACGGTAAAACACCAGTGAAGAGACTGCCCGCCCTCCTACCCATGGCAACTCCATTCCAGATGATGGCAACAACCTCTGCATACACAATTTAGTATATATGAACAAATTAACCACGGATGCCTAGAGCTCAGTCCGCCCACCCCTGACTCTGCAGCTCCGGGCAGAGCAGCTCCGAGCCAAACACGCACACGTGCAGACCAAAGTTCCACAGCACGTTACAGACAACATCACTACAACAGCACCAAAAATGCTCAACAACAAGAACAACTCCAAGACCAGACCCCACATCGATCAGAAGAACCGGCACAGAGGCAGCAGTGAGGCGAGCAGCCTCTACTGCAACCCCGGAATAAAAAGGAGCCCAACGTCACGGCCCCTTATGAATGGCACTGGCGCAAACACGCAGGGACAGCGCAAGCACAAGAAGCTGCTGCAAGACTCAAAAACTTCAAGATGCTGGGAAGAAGTGCCAGTCCCTGAGACTGGATGGGTAGAGAGCAGAGCTGCCGATGCAGCCCAGAACTACACCATAAACACAACTGACCAGCGACATCCAAGGCACAAGAACCGTCCACGCTTTCGGCTGCTGATACAAGAAAACCAGCACCCAATTGGCGCTGCGCCAATCGGCACCGGCATTCCAGATCCCGGGATGGCACCCGAGATGCCTGTCGTGCCCCTCGAGCACAACGAGACCCCAGCATCGTCTGACAGGCGCAAGGCAGGCTTCCCGAACTACACGACAACAGACACAGGCTGGAGCTGCCCTGCCCGGCACACCCTGCCATCGCTCTGCAAAGTCCCCAGGGTCTTTTCACCGCCCAAAGGGGACTGTTCCTGGATGGCTCTTCCCCCTATGGGAACTTGAACACCCTCCCTGCGATTCCCAGCCCCTTCCCAGCCCTCGTGTCTCCACTTAGCTTTCAGACGGCCCAGGGACCGAATCCATCTTCGACAGAGCATAACACCACGTGCGCTAACGGGCATCTCCCCGCATCGCCGGGTTCCTCTTCAACATCTACAGTAACACGAGAAAACACACGCTCACCGAGCCGTGCCAGCACACAGTATGGCGGGGTGAACGCCGACCCCTTCCGCAGCACCCACCTCCTGCTAAGTTCCACGGCGTTCCGCTCAGCGTGTGGTGCCTCGGGCGCAGTCAGAAACCCGCATCGCTCGTGACGCCTAAGACAGCGAGAAACAAAAGAACCGTAGCGCTTGGAACGAGTCCCCTGCCCCACGCTCCTCCTCGCCCCTACCCCGGCTCACCGCAAACGCTCCTCCAAGTGCAAAGGGCCAAAAAGGAGCCTGCAAAACAAGAAGGAAACGCTGAACCGAGTCACCACGCGACACTGGGCTCCTCAACTCCCACCGCCGCCTCACCTTCTCGGCTGCTGCTGGTCGGCGTGCGGCTTCGCTCCTCCGAGCTCGTCTGCGGCACCTGCAAAAACAAAGGCACCCGCTCGGACGCTGCCCGGAAGCACAGCCTGCCCGCGGACGGGCCCGCCTCCCCCTCCCTTACCTGGGCCGCTTGCCCGCCTGTCCGCCCTTGCTTTGGACTGCCACGCTGTTGACCACAAAGAGGTTCAGCTACCGCCCGTAAAACACAACCTGACTAGGCTTGGGTTACACAAACGGACTTGCACTTCTTTGAGGAAACAAACTCATTTTTAAGCATAGCCTCTCCTTGGAGAAAAAAAATGCCCACTCTGAACTCCCGAACATTAGGGAGCCGTGGGGAAACCAGTGAAAGCCAAGACCGACAGCAGCAACGTCAAGTGGAATTTCGCTCAAATTCTGATGGTGCACTTAAAAGCCTCCTGCTGACGGCGCTCTGCTCGCCTCTTCCATGGCTTTTTCGTGCCAAGTTGTCCCTCTGCATCTGAAATCACGTTATTCAACAAGTCACCCAGGAGCTCATCTACAGCTTGACCATTCCACAGGTCTGCTTTCTATTCAGGAATCCCATCAGAAGCTCTAATTGCGTCCCTAAAACACTGGGGAAGGGACTGTCCCCCCCACTGCCCTCGGCTACTCCTTCCCAGATGACTGCACAGCCTTTGCCTACACAATTTAACACGTCCACAGATTAACCGTGGACTCCTACAGCTCAGTGCATCCACCCCAGACTCCAAACCTCCGGGCAGAGCAGCTCTCCGCCAACTGTGCACACGTGCAGACAGACGCTCCACAGAACGCAATAGACAACACGACGGAAACGCCACCAAAAAACGCTCCACAACAAAGACGCCAAAAGCAGACACGGCACCGTCCAAAAACCTACAGGGAGGCAGTGGTGGGGCAAGGAGTCTCTACTACAACCCCACAATAAAACTGAGCCAATCGTCTTGGCCCCTTGTGAGACGGCGGCACTGGCGCAAACACACAGAGACAGCGCAAACACAAGAAGCTGCTGCAAGAACTAATAACTTCTTCCCAGCATCTTGAAGTGCCAGTCCCTGAGACTGGATAGGTAGAGAGCAGAGCTGCCGACGCAGCCCTCAGCGATACCAGAAAACACAACTGACCAGCGACTTCCAAGGCACAAGAACCGTCCACACTTTCGTCTGCTGATACAAGAAAACCAGCACCCAATTATTACACCCAATTAGTAAGGCGAGGAGCCTCTATCACAATCCCAGAAAAAAAAGGAGCCAAACGTCACGGCCCCTTACAAGACAGCAGCACTGGCGCAAACACACAGAGACGGCGGCACGACCTAAGAACTTCTTCCCAACATCTTGAAGTGCCAGTCCCTTACACTGGACGGGTAGAGAGCAGAGCTGCTGATGCAGCCCAGAATGACACCATAAATCACAACTGACCAGAAACACCCAAAATGCAAGAACCATCCACGCTTTCTGCTGCTGATACAAGAATCCAGCACCCGATTGGCACTATGCCAATTAGGACCAGCATTCCAGATCCCAGGATGGCACCCGAGATGCCTCTTGGGCCCCTCGAGCACAACGAGACCCCAGGATCGTCTGACAGGCGCAAGGCAGGCTTCCCAAGCTACACAACACCACACACAGAGGCTGGAGCTGCCCTGCCCGGCACATGCTGGTATCGCACTGTAAATTCCCTGGGCCCTTTACCCACCCAAAGGGGACTTTTCCTGGACGGCCCTTTCCCTTATCAGAACTTTACCCCCCTCCCTGCGATTCCCAGCCTCTTCCCAGCCCCTGTGCCTCCACTTATCTTTAAGAGGGCCAAGGGACCGAATCCATCTTCAACAGAGAAAACGCCACGTGCGCTAACAGGGATCTCCCCACATCGCCGGGTTCCTCTTCAACATCTACAGTAACACGAGAAAACACACGCTCACCGAGCCGTGCCAGCACACAGTATCGCGGGGTGAACGCCGACCCCTTCCGCAGCACCCACCTCCTGCTAAGATCCACGGCGTTCCGCTCAGCGTGTGGTGCCTCGGGCGCAGTCAGAAACCCGCATCGCTCGTGACGCCTAAGACAGCGAGAAACAAAAGAACCGTAGCGCTTGGAACGAGTCCCCTGCCCCACGCTCCTCCTCGCCCCTACCCCGGCTCACCGAAAACGCTCCTCCAAACCCAAAGGGCCCAAAAGGGGCCTGCAAAATAAGAAAGAAACACTGAACCGAGTCACCACGCGACACTGGGCTCCTCAACTCCCACCGCCGCCTCACCTTCTCGGCTGCTGCTGGTCGGCGTGCGGCTTCGCTCCTCCGAGCTCGTCTGCGGCACCTGCAAAAACAAAGGCACCCGCTCGGACGCTGCCCGGAAGCACAGCCTGCCCGCGGACGGGCCCGCCTCCCCCTCCCTTACCTGGGCCGCTCGCCCGCCTGCCCGCCCTTGCTTTGGACTGCCACGCTGTTGACCACAAAGAGGTTCAGCTACCGCCCGTAAAACACAACCTGACTAGGCTCGGGTTACACAAACGGACTTGCACTTCTTTGACTCATTTTAAGCAGAGCCTCTCCTTGGGGAAAAAAAAATGCCCACTCTGAACTCCCGAACATTAGGGAGCCGTGGGGAAACCAGTGAAAGCCAAGACCGACAGCAGCAACGTCAAGTGGAATTTCGCTCAAATTCTGATGGTGCACTTAAAAGCCTCCTGCTGACGGCGCTCTGCTCGCCTCTTCCATGGCTTTTTTGTGCCAAGTTGTCCCTCTGCATCTGAAATCACGTTATTCAACAAGTCACCCAGGAGCTCATCTACAGCTTGACCATTCCACAGGTCTGCTTTCTATTCAGGAATCCCATCAGAAGCTCTAATTGCGTCCCTAAAACACTGGGGAAGGGACTGTCCCCCCCACTGCCCACGGCTACTCCTTCCCAGATGACTGCACAGCCTTTGCCTACACAATTTAACACGTCCACAGGTTAACCGTGGACTCCTACAGCTCAGTGCATCCACCCCAGACTCCAAACCTCTGGGCAGAGCAGCTCTCAGCCAACTGTGCGCACGTGCAGACAGACGCTCCACAGAACGCAATAGACAACACGACGGAAACGCCACCAAAAAACGCTCCACAACAAAGACGCCAAAAGCAGACACGGCACCGTCCAAAAACCTACAGGGAGGCAGTGGTGGGGCAAGGAGTCTCTACTACAACCCCACAATAAAACTGAGCCAATCGTCTTGGCCCCTTGTGAGACGGCGGCACTGGCGCAAACACACAGAGACAGCGCAAACACAAGAAGCTGCTGCAAGAACTAATAACTTCTTCCCAGCATCTTGAAGTGCCAGTCCCTGAGACTGGATAGGTAGAGAGCAGAGCTGCCGACGCAGCCCTCAGCGATACCAGAAAACACAACTGACCAGCGACTTCCAAGGCACAAGAACCGTCCACACTTTCGTCTGCTGATACAAGAAAACCAGCACCCAATTATTACACCCAATTAGTAAGGCGAGGAGCCTCTATCACAATCCCAGAAAAAAAAGGAGCCAAACGTCACGGCCCCTTACAAGACAGCAGCACTGGCGCAAACACACAGAGACGGCGGCACGACCTAAGAACTTCTTCCCAACATCTTGAAGTGCCAGTCCCTTACACTGGACGGGTAGAGAGCAGAGCTGCTGATGCAGCCCAGAATGACACCATAAATCACAACTGACCAGAAACACCCAAAATGCAAGAACCATCCACGCTTTCTGCTGCTGATACAAGAATCCAGCACCCGATTGGCACTATGCCAATTAGGACCAGCATTCCAGATCCCAGGATGGCACCCGAGATGCCTCTTGGGCCCCTCGAGCACAACGAGACCCCAGGATCGTCTGACAGGCGCAAGGCAGGCTTCCCAAGCTACACAACACCACACACAGAGGCTGGAGCTGCCCTGCCCGGCACATGCTGGTATCGCACTGTAAATTCCCTGGGCCCTTTACCCACCCAAAGGGGACTTTTCCTGGACGGCCCTTTCCCTTATCAGAACTTTACCCCCCTCCCTGCGATTCCCAGCCTCTTCCCAGCCCCTGTGCCTCCACTTATCTTTAAGAGGGCCAAGGGACCGAATCCATCTTCAACAGAGAAAACGCCACGTGCGCTAACAGGGATCTCCCCACATCGCCGGGTTCCTCTTCAACATCTACAGTAACACGAGAAAACACACGCTCACCGAGCCGTGCCAGCACACAGTATCGCGGGGTGAACGCCGACCCCTTCCGCAGCACCCACCTCCTGCTAAGATCCACGGCGTTCCGCTCAGCGTGTGGTGCCTCGGGCGCAGTCAGAAACCCGCATCGCTCGTGACGCCTAAGACAGCGAGAAACAAAAGAACCGTAGCGCTTGGAACGAGTCCCCTGCCCCACGCTCCTCCTCGCCCCTACCCCGGCTCACCGAAAACGCTCCTCCAAGCCCAAAGGGCCCAAAAGGGGCCTGCAAAATAAGAAAGAAACACTGAACCGAGTCACCACGCGACACTGGGCTCCTCAACTCCCACCGCCGCCTCACCTTCTCGGCTGCTGCTGGTCGGCGTGCGGCTTCGCTCCTCCGAGCTCGTCTGCGGCACCTGCAAAAACAAAGGCACCCGCTCGGACGCTGCCCGGAAGCACAGCCTGCCCGCGGACGGGCCCGCCTCCCCCTCCCTTACCTGGGCCGCTCGCCCGCCTGCCCGCCCTTGCTTTGGACTGCCACGCTGTTGACCACAAAGAGGTTCAGCTACCGCCCGTAAAACACAACCTGACTAGGCTCGGGTTACACAAACGGACTTGCACTTCTTTGACTCATTTTAAGCAGAGCCTCTCCTTGGGGAAAAAAAAATGCCCACTCTGAACTCCCGAACATTAGGGAGCCGTGGGGAAACCAGTGAAAGCCAAGACCGACAGCAGCAACGTCAAGTGGAATTTCGCTCAAATTCTGATGGTGCACTTAAAAGCCTCCTGCTGACGGCGCTCTGCTCGCCTCTTCCATGGCTTTTTTGTGCCAAGTTGTCCCTCTGCATCTGAAATCACGTTATTCAACAAGTCACCCAGGAGCTCATCTACAGCTTGACCATTCCACAGGTCTGCTTTCTATTCAGGAATCCCATCAGAAGCTCTAATTGCGTCCCTAAAACACTGGGGAAGGGACTGTCCCCCCCACTGCCCACGGCTACTCCTTCCCAGATGACTGCACAGCCTTTGCCTACACAATTTAACACGTCCACAGGTTAACCGTGGACTCCTACAGCTCAGTGCATCCACCCCAGACTCCAAACCTCTGGGCAGAGCAGCTCTCAGCCAACTGTGCGCACGTGCAGACAGACGCTCCACAGAACGCAATAGACAACACGACGGAAACGCCACCAAAAAACGCTCCACAACAAAGACGCCAAAAGCAGACACGGCACCGTCCAAAAACCTACAGGGAGGCAGTGGTGGGGCAAGGAGTCTCTACTACAACCCCACAATAAAACTGAGCCAATCGTCTTGGCCCCTTGTGAGACGGCGGCACTGGCGCAAACACACAGAGACAGCGCAAACACAAGAAGCTGCTGCAAGAACTAATAACTTCTTCCCAGCATCTTGAAGTGCCAGTCCCTGAGACTGGATAGGTAGAGAGCAGAGCTGCCGACGCAGCCCTCAGCGATACCAGAAAACACAACTGACCAGCGACTTCCAAGGCACAAGAACCGTCCACACTTTCGTCTGCTGATACAAGAAAACCAGCACCCAATTATTACACCCAATTAGTAAGGCGAGGAGCCTCTATCACAATCCCAGAAAAAAAAGGAGCCAAACGTCACGGCCCCTTACAAGACAGCAGCACTGGCGCAAACACACAGAGACGGCGGCACGACCTAAGAACTTCTTCCCAACATCTTGAAGTGCCAGTCCCTTACACTGGACGGGTAGAGAGCAGAGCTGCTGATGCAGCCCAGAATGACACCATAAATCACAACTGACCAGAAACACCCAAAATGCAAGAACCATCCACGCTTTCTGCTGCTGATACAAGAATCCAGCACCCGATTGGCACTATGCCAATTAGGACCAGCATTCCAGATCCCAGGATGGCACCCGAGATGCCTCTTGGGCCCCTCGAGCACAACGAGACCCCAGGATCGTCTGACAGGCGCAAGGCAGGCTTCCCAAGCTACACAACACCACACACAGAGGCTGGAGCTGCCCTGCCCGGCACATGCTGGTATCGCACTGTAAATTCCCTGGGCCCTTTACCCACCCAAAGGGGACTTTTCCTGGACGGCCCTTTCCCTTATCAGAACTTTACCCCCCTCCCTGCGATTCCCAGCCTCTTCCCAGCCCCTGTGCCTCCACTTATCTTTAAGAGGGCCAAGGGACCGAATCCATCTTCAACAGAGAAAACGCCACGTGCGCTAACAGGGATCTCCCCACATCGCCGGGTTCCTCTTCAACATCTACAGTAACACGAGAAAACACACGCTCACCGAGCCGTGCCAGCACACAGTATCGCGGGGTGAACGCCGACCCCTTCCGCAGCACCCACCTCCTGCTAAGATCCACGGCGTTCCGCTCAGCGTGTGGTGCCTCGGGCGCAGTCAGAAACCCGCATCGCTCGTGACGCCTAAGACAGCGAGAAACAAAAGAACCGTAGCGCTTGGAACGAGTCCCCTGCCCCACGCTCCTCCTCGCCCCTACCCCGGCTCACCGAAAACGCTCCTCCAAGCCCAAAGGGCCCAAAAGGGGCCTGCAAAATAAGAAAGAAACACTGAACCGAGTCACCACGCGACACTGGGCTCCTCAACTCCCACCGCCGCCTCACCTTCTCGGCTGCTGCTGGTCGGCGTGCGGCTTCGCTCCTCCGAGCTCGTCTGCGGCACCTGCAAAAACAAAGGCACCCGCTCGGACGCTGCCCGGAAGCACAGCCTGCCCGCGGACGGGCCCGCCTCCCCCTCCCTTACCTGGGCCGCTCGCCCACCTGCCCGCCCTTGCTTTGGACTGCCACGCTGTTGACCACAAAGAGGTTCAGCTACCGCCCGTAAAACACAACCTGACTAGGCTCGGGTTACACAAACGGACTTGCACTTCTTTGAGGAAACAAACTCATTTTTAAGCAGAGCCTCTCCTTGGGGAAAAAAAATGCCCACTCTGAACTCCCGAACATTAGGGAGCCGTGGGGAAACCAGTAAAAGCCAAGACCGACAGCAGCAACGTCAAGTGGAATTTCGCTCAAATTCTGATGGTGCACTTAAAAGCCTCCTGCTGACGGCGCTCTGCTCGCCTCTTCCATGGCTTTTTCGTGCCAAGTTGTCCCTCTGCATGTGAAATCACGTTATTCAACAAGTCACCCAGGAGCTCATCTACAGCTTGACCATTCCACAGGTCTGCTTTCTATTCAGGAATCCCATCAGAAGCTCTAATTGCGTCCCTAAAACACTGGGGAAGGGACTGTCCCCCCCACTGCCCACGGCTACTCCTTCCCAGATGACTGCACAGCCTTTGCCTACACAATTTAACACGTCCACAGGTTAACCGTGGACTCCTACAGCTCAGTGCATCCACCCCAGACTCCAAACCTCCGGGCAGAGCAGCTCTCAGCCAACTCTGCGCACGTGCAGACAGACGCTCCACAGAACGCAATAGACAACACGACGGAAACGCCACCAAAAAACGCTCCACAACAAAGACGCCAAAAGCAGACACGGCACCGTCCAAAAACCTACAGGGAGGCAGTGGTGGGGCAAGGAGTCTCTACTACAACCCCACAATAAAACTGAGCCAATCGTCTTGGCCCCTTGTGAGACGGCGGCACTGGCGCAAACACACAGAGACAGCGCAAACACAAGAAGCTGCTGCAAGAACTAATAACTTCTTCCCAGCATCTTGAAGTGCCAGTCCCTGAGACTGGATAGGTAGAGAGCAGAGCTGCCGACGCAGCCCTCAGCGATACCAGAAAACACAACTGACCAGCGACTTCCAAGGCACAAGAACCGTCCACACTTTCGTCTGCTGATACAAGAAAACCAGCACCCAATTATTACACCCAATTAGTAAGGCGAGGAACCTCTATCACAATCCCAGAAAAAAAAGGAGCCAAACGTCACGGCCCCTTACAAGACAGCAGCACTGGCGCAAACACACAGAGACGGCGGCACGACCTAAGAACTTCTTCCCAACATCTTGAAGTGCCAGTCCCTTACACTGGACGGGTAGAGAGCAGAGCTGCTGATGCAGCCCAGAATGACACCATAAATCACAACTGACCAGAAACACCCAAAATGCAAGAACCATCCACGCTTTCTGCTGCTGATACAAGAAGCCAGCACCCGATTGGCACTATGCCAATTAGGACCAGCATTCCAGATCCCAGGATGGCACCCGAGATGCCTCTTGGGCCCCTCGAGCACAACGAGACCCCAGGATCGTCTGACAGGCGCAAGGCAGGCTTCCCAAGCTACACAACACCACACACAGAGGCTGGAGCTGCCCTGCCCGGCACATGCTGGTATCGCACTGTAAATTCCCTGGGCCCTTTACCCACCCAAAGGGGACTTTTCCTGGACGGCCCTTTCCCTTATCAGAACTTTACCCCCCTCCCTGCGATTCCCAGCCTCTTCCCAGCCCCTGTGCCTCCACTTATCTTTAAGAGGGCCAAGGGACCGAATCCATCTTCAACAGAGAAAACGCCACGTGCGCTAACAGGGATCTCCCCACATCGCCGGGTTCCTCTTCAACATCTACAGTAACACGAGAAAACACACGCTCACTGAGCCGTGCCAGCACACAGTATCGCGGGGTGAACGCCGACCCCTTCCGCAGCACCCACCTCCTGCTAAGATCCACGGCGTTCCGCTCAGCGTGTGGTGCCTCGGGCGCAGTCAGAAACCCGCATCGCTCGTGACGCCTAAGACAGCGAGAAACAAAAGAACCGTAGCGCTTGGAACGAGTCCCCTGCCCCACGCTCCTCCTCGCCCCTACCCCGGCTCACCGAAAACGCTCCTCCAAGCCCAAAGGGCCCAAAAGGGGCCTGCAAAATAAGAAAGAAACACTGAACCGAGTCACCACGCGACACTGGGCTCCTCAACTCCCACCGCCGCCTCACCTTCTCGGCTGCTGCTGGTCGGCGTGCGGCTTCGCTCCTCCGAGCTCGTCTGCGGCACCTGCAAAAACAAAGGCACCCGCTCGGATGCTGCCCGGAAGCACAGCTCGCCCGCGGACGGGCCCGCCTCCCCCTCCCTTACCTGGGCCGCTCGCCCGCCTGCCCGCCCTTGCTTTGGACTGCCACGCTGTTGACCACAAAGAGGTTCAGCTACCGCCTGTAAAACACAACCAAAGGACGCTCATACCTGCAGCAGCAACACAGGACCTCAAACGAGCTGATGCTTCGGCCAGCACTCATTATTCACCTTGCCCGAGGAGCTGCGGTGCAGATACCCAGCTTTCCTCTTTACTTCACACCTATAAAATAGACAAACGACCAAAGTTACATACAGCCACACAGCACGTCTTCCCGCTGGCACCACGCACCGTCCCACCTGCTTACGGCGCTCTGCTCGCCTCTTCTGTTGCCTTTTTGTGCCACGTTGCTCCTCTGTATCTGAAATGAAGTTGTTCAACAAGTCACCCAGGGGCTCATCTACAGCTTGACCATTCTACAGGTCTGCTTTCTATTCAGGAATCCCACCAGAAGCTCTAATCAAGTCCCTAAAACACTGGGGAAGGGACTGTCCCCTCTCCTGCCCCATCCCAGATGACTGCACAACCTTTGCCTGCACAATTTAACACGTCCACAGATCAATCATAGACTCCTAGAGCTCAGTCCACCCAACCCAGACTACAAACTTCCGGGCAGAGCAGCTCCAAGCCAAATGCGCCTATGTGCAGAAAAAGGCTCCACAGAACGTTATAGACAATGCGATGGCAACAGCAGTAAACAACTCCAAACCAGAGACTGCGTCTATGAAAAGAACCTGCAGGGAGGCAGTGGTGAGGCGAGGAGCCTCTACTGCAACCCCAGGAAAAAAAGGAGGCCGAACTTCACAGACAGAGACAGCAGCGCTGGCACAACCAAACAGAGACAGTGGTACTGGCAAAACCAAACAAACAGAGATGGTGGCACACACAAGAAACTGCTGCAAGACTTAAAAACTTCAAGATGCTGGGAAGAAGCGCCAGTCCCTGAGACTGGATGGGTAGAGAGCAGAGCTGCTGTTGCAGCCCAGAACTACACCATAAACACAACTGACCAGAAGTGTCTAAAATACAAGGACTATCCACATGTTCGGCTGCTAATACAAAAAAAAAATATGTCTTTTGTGCCCCTGGAGCACAATGAGACCCCAGGATCATCTGACAGGCGCAAGGCAGGCTTCCCAAAGTACACGACAACAGACCCAGGCTGAAGGTGCCCTGCCCCACACAAGCTGGCATCAGTTCCCTGGACCCCTTACCCTCCCAAAGGGGTCTGTTCCTGGACTGCCCTTTTCCGTCTGAGAAGTTTAAACCCACCCTGCAGTTCCCAGCCCCTTCCCAGCCCTCGTGCCTCCACTTAACTTTTAGAGGGCCAAGGGACCGAATCCATCTTCGATAAAGGAAAACACCACGTGTGCTAACAGGGATCTTCCTGCAGTTGTCACTTTCTCCATCACCACCTACAGTAAGGAAAGCAAGGACAGGCACACTATTGAGCACACAAATAATACTTATCGGTAGTAGCCTACGAGTAATCGCTCACCTTGGCTGAGTTCTGGGAGGTACATTTGAATGATCTACCGGGGGCCACTGCACGCCGCAAAGGTTCTGGAGACAAGACGCCCTTCCAGGAGAAGAGATTATATTAACAACTATTAATACAGCAATACAAACCAAAAAATAACACGCCATCTTCATTGTAGTCAGGAATTTGGGGAAAATGCAAAGCACCTGGAAATGAATCAACAAATGAAACATAATGACAAACAACTTTTCTACTACAGCTATTGTCAAACCTTCACTGTCCCTGAAACTCTTACCTCAAACAGACACCTCCGCTTGTCCAAAGACATCTGCCCATGTAGCTTAAACGGCTCAAAAGCTGCTGACTGCTGAAGGAGGGGCAGAGAACAAGCACCCAAGCCGCCCTAGAGCAGAATGAGCTCCCTACCTGGGGACCGGGGCTCAAATATCCTGAGCCCCGCCCACCCCCTTCCCACAATCCCTGGGGAAAGGGGAGGGGGTCAATCACCCCAGGCCCCCCCCAGGACCCTTTTCAAATTACCTGGAATGTCACTGGAAGTGACAGCACCTGCACTTTATTAATGCTATTGCACCTGCAATGGGACTGAGTATGGATTTCAACTTAGATTTTCTAGGGAGCAGATAGAAAATGAAATACAATAACCAACACTCCATTTTCATTACAATCAGGAATTTTGCAAAAATGCAAAGCACCTGGAATTGAATCAATTAATGAAACATAGTTACAAACATACTTTCCACCACAGCTGCTACTAAACCTTTGCTGCCCCTGAAGCTCTTAACTCAAAGAGACCCCTCCACTTCTCCAAAGACATCTGCCCACGTAGCTGAGGACCTGCAGCCTCAGTTACATGTGTCCCCCACCTGCTCCCCCAAACAATGGTCCACAAAAAGGAGCATGCCCAGAAGCTTGCCAAGGGTCCTGAGGTCACCCGATGGACCAGAGAAAGACCCCTGAATGCTGGACACGTAAGCGTTGGCAAAAGAAAGCGTGAATCTCTCGAGCCTGCGCAGTACGAGCCTGGTCTGCGAAATCAAGTTGGAGACTGACCTAAAACAATGGGAGCAAGGGGGGTTGAAGAAGCATAAAAGATGAGACCAGAATGGACACCGTTGAAGGTCTTACCGCCAGAGGATCCCGAACCACGGCGTAGGACCGGCAGGACTCTACAGGACTGGAGACCAGAGGAACGCTTCTGGAACTGGACTGGTGATAAATCCAACCTCATTTCTCATATTTTCCTTTACTTTTCCCTGTTTCTTTCCCCTTTCTTTTCTCACTCTCTCTCTCTATCACGTGCCGCTTTACAGGCAAATTGATAAAGTAACACTGCTTGATTGAATTATAACCCCTTGGCTTTTTGGTCGCCTTAATTTTCCACTCTGAGATGAAGGTTAAAAAAGCATCACGAGTCCATCACCGAACAGACCGTGACACCATGGACTCCTAGAGCTCAGTGCACCCAGCCCTGACTCCACACCTCCGGGCAGAGCAGCTCCGAGCCAAATGCGCACGCGCGCAGACACACGCTCCACAGAACGTTACGGACAACGCGACGGCAATGGCGCCAAAAACGCTCCGCAACGAAAACGACTCCGAGACCAGAGAGGCATCGATCAAAATGATCTACAGGGAGACACTGGTGAGGCGAGGAGCCTCTACTGCAACCCTAGAATACAAAGGAGCCGAAAACCTGCACCCTTTGCCCTCCCAAAGGGGACTGTTCCTGGACGGCCCTTTCCCCTATGAGAGCTTTAAACTCCCTCCCTGCAATTCCCAGCCCCTTCCCAGCCCTCGTGCCTCCACTTAGCTTTCAGAGGGCCAAGGGACTGAATTCATCCCCAACAGAGGAAAACACCACGTGAGCTCACAGGGATCTTCCTGCAGTTGCTGCTTTCCCCTTCACCACCCGCAATAAGAAAACACACACACAATAATGAGCACTCAGATGATGTTTATCAGTACTAGTCCAAGAGGCATTGCTCACCTTGGCTGAGTTCCTGGAGGTACATTTGAATGATCTACCAGGGACCACCACACAGTGCAAAGGTTCTGCGGACAACACACTGTTCTGTGGGTGATCAGGGAGGCGATGAGCCACCCCGTAGCCTGAAAGACACTCTGCCCTATGGCCCTGCTGCTTCCTTCAGAAATGGTAAAACTCCATCTGTAGATACAAGGTGCTCATCCTAACCCCTGCTAGATAACCTGAGCATCAGTCCTAGGAGGAAAGATTATATCAGCAACGATTAATACAGCAATACAAACCAAAAAAGAATAGTCCATCTTCATAGCAGTCAAGAATTTTGGGAAAACGCAAAGCACCAGGCATTGATTCAATAAATGAAACATAGTTACAAACATACCTTCTACTATAGCTGCTGCTGAACCTTTGCTGCTCCTGAAGATCTTACGTCAAACAGGCACCTCCACTTCGCAAAACACATCGGCCTATGTACCTTAAACAGCTCAACAGCTGCCGACTGTTGAAGGAGTAGCAAACAACCAGCACCCAAGCAGTCCTGGAGCAGAATGAGCTCCCCGCTCAGGGGCTGGGGCTCAACTACTCTGAGCCCCACCCACCCCCTTCCCACAATCCCCTGAGAAAGGGGAGGGCATCAATCACCCCAGGGCCCGTCTACCACCCTTATCAAATCACCTGGGCCCTCACTGGAAATGACAGCACACTGTCGGTTTTTGTCAAGCCCTGTCGAGACCTCTTGGGGTGTGTCAGACTCTGTCAGGCTTTGGTGGGCTCTGTAGGGCTCTGTCGAGAGCTGTTGGGCTCTGCTGAGCCCTGTCAAGATTTCTCAGGCTCTGTTGAGACCCCCAGGGCTTTGTCATACATATCAAGGCTCTATCAGGAACTGACAAGATTTGTCAGGCCCTGACGGGTCCTGTTGGCCTCTGTCAAGCTTTGTCAGGCTCTGTGAGGATCCGTCAAACTCTCTCGGGCTTTGTCAGGCAGTGTCGAGACCTGTCGGGCTCTGTTGGGCTTTCTGGAGCTTTGTCAGTCCCTGTCATGCCCTGTCAGGGAGCCCACGAATGGGGGTTGAAACGTGGGTCAAGGGGGAGGAGCCCAACAGGGAGGGCGGGGTGCTTAGAAAGGGGGTGGGGCCTGGTTGGGACACACCCCTCGAGGGAGGCACATTGGGGGGACTGAGCTTGGGGGAGGGTGGAGTTGGCAGTGGCCCCAGCCACATCTTCAGCCCCAGCCTCAACCCCAAACCCCAGCCCCAAATCATTCACTGGAAACAGAACAAACCACATGCTTACGTTTTTTTTACATTTTTTAATTTTATTGGGTGAGAATTGGCCCCAAAACCAAGTTAAAAATCCCCCAACATGGCCGTGGGTGAGCCAAGTGAGGATGGCAGCAGCACAGTGCTGCCCTTTTCCAAGATGGCCCCCATGGGTAACCAGAGTCGTGAGTCCCACCACCCACCTTGGGCCCCAAAATGGCCACACTATGCAGGCTCCGCCCACCTCAGCCCCACCCTCCCAGTACAGGCTTGGCAGCCACGACATCCATAGCCCCAGCCACCAGCAGAGACACAGCAGCCAAGGTGGCCACGCCCATCAGGGTTGCCATCTTGTTCCCATTGGCAGGGAGGGCACAGGGCAAAGCACAGTGCAGGGCCACAGGGGTAGCCAATGGGAGCAGCTGATACAGCCAGGAGCTGCCACCAGAGCACAGCCCAGAAAAACAGCCCCTGCGGCAGTGCCAGCATGGGCACCAGCCTCGCCCCCCCAGTCATCTCGGATTCCAAGCAGGGTGGAGCCCAGCAGCCATGCTGTCCTCATTGTCTCCGTTGTGTGCAGGGCCCCACGCAGCATCGCAACCCAGGACATCTGGTGGGGTGAAGGGACCCAGGAATATGGATCTATGGGCAGAATGCAGAAACTGTGGGGTGCTAAATATTAATGAGGCACAGTGCTGGAACTATATGGTGCTGCAGAGCAGTGCTGTGGATGTATAGGGTAGACCAGATGTGTGGGGTGCTGTGGGGCACTGCTGTGGGTCTATGCAGCAGAGTGCAGGAGCTACAGTGTGCTGTGGGGCAGCATTGCTGGCCTATGGGCAAGTGTGAAGCAGCTATGGTGTTTTCTGGAACAGTGCTGTTGATCTATAGGGCAGAGGAGCCATGAGGTGCTGTGGGGTTACACTGTGGGTCTATAGGGCAGAGTGAACAAGATATGGGGTGCTGTGGGACAGCACTGTGCATCTATGGGGCAGAGTGGAGACATAGGGTGCTGTGGAGCAGTGCTGTCCATTTATGGGGCAGAGTAAAATCAGCTACGGGGTGGTGTGTCTGTATAGGGCAGATTAGAGCGGCTACAGGGTGCTGTGGATCTACAGGGCAGAGTAGAGGTGCTATGGGGTGCTGTGGGTCAGTGTGTGGGTCACTCACCTGCAGGGTTTCAGCCTCTTCAGGGGTGTTTCACCCCACAACAGCCCCATTGACCCCATAGCCCCCCTGACCCCCACAGCCACCCCATAGACCCTTGTGACCCACCCATAGTAGGCAGTGCAGGCGTGGTCGGGGGGGAAGGGTGGTCAGGTGGACAGAGGTGTGGGGTGCTGTGGGGCAGCACTTTGCACCTATGGGGCAGAATGCAGCACCTAAAGGCTGCTATGGGGCAGCTCTCTGGGTCTAAGGGGCAGAGTAGAGTCCTATGGGGTCCTGTGAGGCAGTACTGTGGGTCTATGGGGCAAGATCAGTATGGGGTGCTGTGAGGCACTGCTATGGATGTATGGGGCAGAGTACAGCAGCTATTTGGTGCTGTGGGGCAGTACTGGGCATCTATAGGGCAGAGTGGAAGAAATGAGGTACTCTGGGGCACTGCTGTGGATGTATGGGGCAGAGCACAGGAGCTATATGGTGCTGTGGGGCAGTACTGGGCATCTATGGGGCAGAGTGCAGGAGCAATGGAGTGTTGTGGGGCAGCACTGTGGCTCTATGGGGCAGAATGGAGCAGCTGTGGGGTGTTGGGCACTTCTGTGGATCTATGGGGCAGAGCGGACGATGTCTGGGGTCCTGTGAGGCAGTGTTGTGGGTCTATGGGGCAGAGTGTAGGAGCTATGGAGCATTGTGGGGCAGTACTGTGGGTCTATAGGGCAGAGTACAGGAGCTATAGGGTTCTGTAGGGCAGCACTCTGCATCCATGGGGCAGACTGAAGACAAATCAGGTACTCTGTGGCACTGCTGTAGATGTATGGGGCAGAGTGGAGAAGCTATGGGGTGCTGTGGGATAGCAAGCAAGAGCTATAGGGTGCTGTGGGGCAGTGCTGTGGATCTATAGGGCAGAGTGGAGGTGCTATGGGGTGCTGTGGGTCAGTGTGTGGGTCACTCACCTGCAGGGGGTTCAGCTTCTTTCATCCCACAACAGCCCCATTGCCCCCACAGCCCCCCTGACACCCACACCACCCCATAGACCCTTGTGATCCCCTCCGCTTCCCCACCATGGTGTGCAGTGGAGGAACAGTCAGGCGCGGGGGGGGGGGGGGCGGGCGCGGTCAGCCAGAGGCGGGGGGAAGGGGCGCGGTCAGCCGGAGTTGGGGGGAGGGTGGGCGCGGTCAGCCGGAGCAGGGGGGGCGCGGGCAGCCGGAGCGGGGGGGGGGGGGCGCGGTCAGCCGGAGCGGGGGGGGGGGGGCGCGGTCAGCCGGAGCGGGGAGCGGCCAGGCTGCCTTCACTGTTCTCTGAGCAGGAGCTGCAGGAGGAAAGGGAAGGAAAGGGCCGTTATTTGTGTCACAGTCCTGTCAAACAGCCTCAAATCCCCCCGCTTCAATCTTAACTTAGTGGGCAAATTATTTGCCAAAAAATGGATCTTAAAAGCTTCCTTGACAACAAATAATCCTAAAAACAGCCCCAAAATCAAGTAAATTGAATTTGAGACCAAACAGCCTTAAAAATCTCAAAGACCCACCCAAATATGGTCCCTCACAGCTTTATATAATAAGATATATATGTAAAAATAGATTAGATACATTACATAGTAATTATATATATTAATATAGATATTAATATTATATAATGAATATAATTATTAATACATTATGTTATATATGTCATTATATATTAAATATTAATTACATTAAGTAATATCAATGAATATTAGTTGATTAGTTCATTGTATCAGATTATATATTATATATATTTCTACTATTCATCAAATAATATCATTTATATTAGTATATTACTATATTGATTTTATATATTTAATGTTAATATATTATTTAATAAATAAATTAAATTGAAATATATTAAATTAAATTAAAGAATTTAAATGTAAATTGAATTAAATTAAAAATAAAAATAAATTATAAAATACAATGTAAACAATTAAGTGGGTTTAGGGAGGCGGCGACCAATCAGCACCTTCCTCTCCTCAGAGGCAGCGACCAATCAGCACCTTTCTCTCCTCGGAGACAGCCGCGCGGGGCGCAGTCAGTGGAGGCTTTCCCGCCAGACGGCACCGGCCAATCAGCGAGCGCCTCCTCGGCCCCCTCAGCGTGCGGGGAGAACGGGAGGGGGAGACAAAACGGCGGCGGGTTAAAAAAGCCGAATTTGTTCCCGCTTAAATATTAATTCAGTAAATTATCCATAAATAGATTTTAAAAGCTTTTTTTGGGGTCCAAATCAGCACCAGATCTGGGACCTCCAGCTCCGGACACGTTCAGTAAAGTGAATTCAGCCCCAAAACCCCTCAAAAAGCAACGAAATGCCCCTCCCGACTTTAAATACAATAATTCACACACTTATCTCAAAAACTATTTAAATTGTTTCCACAATTAATAGTTTAAACAATTAAGCGGCTTTAGGAGCCTCAGAACCGCCCAAAATGCTCAAAAAAAAAAAAAAAACGAACTCAAAATCTCAGAAAGCCCCGTTTCAATGTTATAGTTTAAATTAACAAGTGGTTAAAGGAAAAAGCCGCATTTGGACTCCCCAGATCGCCCCCCGGTCTTTAAATATTAATCCACTGTATAAATTCTTATCAATAAGTAGATTCAAAAACCTTTGAAGTCGCAAATCGGCTCCTCAAACTTTAACCGCGTTACATAAACTTTTTAAAAGCCGATTTAGACCCAAACGGCCCCAAAACGGCTCCTCCCCCCCCCCCGGATCCGCACTGAACGCGCTCAGCGCCCTCGGGAGTCAAACACAGCGATGTGACATTAATAAATCAACAATTACATTCTAGGAGCCTCAACCCGCCCGAGATGTTCCAAATAAAACCTCTAAACATAATAATTTCAATAAATACGGGCTCTAAAAAAACCCTGATTTGGACTCAAAATCCCAGGGAAAAGCCCCAGATCCCCCGAGGTTTAAACTATAATTCTCCTGACACACCGTCAATGAACGGATTTTAAAGGCGCCTTTTGGCACAAATCGGCGCCCAAAAAAAACAAAAAAATACCTAAAAAAACCTTTTACAAGCCGAATTCGACCCAAACCAGCCCCGATTGCTGAGAAAATCCCCGGACCGGCTCCTCCCGCTTTAAACACGATTTAAACCGCTAAAGCGGCTGCGGGAGCCTTAATCCCCGCCCCCCGTCACAAACCCGCGGCTTTAGAACCCCCAGCACAGCCCAGCCCGCGGTCCCTCATGAACCCGCCGAGCCCCGGTTAACACCGCACGGTAACGACCGCCCCAGCCCGCCTGCTCACTGATTCCGGCCGCCGTTCCCGCCGCTCCCGGGGTCCCACGGCGAATGGGGGGGGGGAGAGGGGGGGGGGTGGGGTGCTCAACCGGTTCGTCAGCGCTGAGGACCTCGAGCAGCCGCCGGCGCATCCACCTTTCTGGCCCTGCGAGCGCTCTGCGCCGCCCTATTTATCGCCTCGTAGTCCCGCCCGGTCCTGCCCCCCGCCCGCCCTCCGGCCAATGGGCGAACCGCCCGCCTCAGCCGCGCTGCCCAATCAGCGCTTCGTTGCTGTGGGCGAACGTCGGCGGGAAAACGGAGACCAATCAGCGCCTTTTCTACCTCAGGTGCGCTAGCGAATCAGCGCCTGACACTGGGAAGCCGAACTTCGGCGGGAAGGTAGTGACCAATCAGTGCCTTCCTCTCCTCAGCTATACGGTGACCAATCAGCGCCTTTCTCCCATCCCCTGGGAGAACCCCGCGTGGGGATGAGCCAATGGACGACTTCCGCCGCTGACACCGTTAGCCAATCAGCGAGCGCCTCCTCCCTCCCTCAGTATAAAATAGCGAATGTGACGGGAAAGGGAAAACAAGATGGCGGAAGAGGAGGTGTCATTACGGCAGTGATTGAGGAGGAAGGGGGGGGAGTCGGGGCTGGGCAAAAAAAGCGGCTGCTCTTTGGGCAGCGGCAACGATCGGGGGATGTGGGGGGCGGAAAAGCGGCGGCTCCTCAGGCAGCGGCAGCAGCCATCGGGGGATGTAATGGGCGGAAAAGCAGCGGCTCCTCAGGCAGCGGCAGCAGCGATCGGGGGATGTGGGGGGCGGAAAAGCGGCGGCTCCTCAGGCAGCGGCAGCAGCGATCGGGGGATGTGGGGGGCGGAAAAGCGGCGGCTCCTCAGGCAGCGGCAGCAGCCATCGGGGGATGTGGGGGGCGGAAAAGCGGCGGCTCCTCAGGCAGCGGCAGCAGCTATCGGGGGATGTGGGGGGCGGAAAAGCGGCGACTCCTCAGGCAGCAGCAGGGATCGGGGAATGTGGGGGGCGGAAAAGCGGCGGCTCCTCCGGCCGCGGCCAGGACGTGGCTTCACGGGCACCGGGGGCGCGAGACCGCGTGCTGCGGGGCTGCGGGGCGGGTGCGGAACCGGGGGCTCCGGGGGTCCCGCAGCGGTGGCCGTGGGGCGGGATGGGGCGGCTGTGGCCGTACCTGTGGGCACTTAAGTGGCGGCTGTGGGGGCTCGTGAGAGGCACGTCTGGGGCTCGTAGGGGGCAGGTACAGGGCTGCTATAGCGGTACCTGTACGGCAGCCATAGGGTTGCTGTAGGGTTACTTAGGGGTCACGTATTGCGGGACGGGTGGAGGGGGGGGGTGCAGCTGAACAGTGGCCCCACCTACGGGGGGGGGGGTTAATGCTGAGGGGCGGGAACGGGGAGGATACGCCCACGGGGAGGCCGCCTGGGAAAAGAGAGCAGGGGGTGGAGCCTCCGTGTGTCACGCCCCCGTAGGAGAAGCCTCTCGTGGTGGGGTCAGCATGGGACACGCCCGAAGGGGGCGTGGCTTAGAAAGGGAGGGCTGGAGCTGGGGGCGGGGCTTCGGTGCACTGTGCTGCTGTGTGTGGGTGCGACAGAAGGGGAGGGGTCTGTAAGGGACACGCCCCTGGGGGAGGGCACAGACTGGCAGGAGCGGAGCTTGGACGGGGTGGACGTGGGGTGTGGTTTTCTCAGACCACGCCCTTGGAGGAAGAAGCCAGACTGGACAACACACTGAAACATTAAAATTAACTGTTGGTAATCAGATGGAGGTTGCTGTCTTTTTATTTTAACTCAAAGGTAATTAATACCGATCATGTTTCACACAACCCCAAAAAAGCTGTAGTTAAATTTAGACAGTCATAACACTGTTTTCTAATTTTATTTTACATCTAAATATCTTCTCATGTTCTGTTGGGAATCATTACTGCCTGGGAACTTTTTAATACCTCCATTTATAAACACCCACTATCTAGTGGTTCCTTTTTACCTCTCTTTGGAAAAAAAAAAATGTAACGTTTTGACTCTGTTTGGTTCTGAGCATTGTTGCCTCCAATCTCATGGCTCTGTTGTAATTTAAATACTAAACACTCCCGATTACTTTCCAATGCTGTTTAAAATCTAAAGCTTCCTTACTTGGTTTCCTATGCAGTCATTCGTGTCTGCAGTTTATTTCATAACGGTTCCTCAAATGTAGCTACTAATGACTCCAATTTAGTTTTCTGCCTTTATCATTTAAAAGGAATTCCAAACAATGTGTTTTTTAAACTATGATACAGATTGGGAATAATTGCTGCCTAGTTCACCAAGTAATAGCTGAAATTAAATTTAGTTATTGATCACGCCTAAATAATTTCATTTACACTTCAACATTTTTATCATTACATTACGACCAGGCGAATTAACTAGCACACATTATTTTTTATTATAGATATAAACTAGAGATTTTTTCTCTACAGGTATTACTTCCAATTAGTGCTCCAGTATTTATATTCACTCTTTTAAATTTTACTATATAAATTTGGGATCATTACTGTCTGCAGAATTTTGAGTAACAGCTAGAGTAGATTATAGGCATTATTTACTCCCAAAGACTCTTCTGGTTACTCTTAAGTTTTAATTCTAAATGTCTTACAGTAAGTAAGTAGTTAAAATAATAAAACACAAGGACCTTGGAATTTCCAGGAAAACCCACCGTGGCGCCTCGACGTGTCCAGAGTTTCTCGGTGCCGGCTCCGCCAACAACGCGTCCGACGAGCCCCACGGTGCTGCCGAGGCTGCGGCAGCGCGAGGGAACCGACCGCGAGCGTGGGGAGGAGACTCAGCCCAGCAGGGACCGCACGGAACGTGGAACACCGGGCAGCGCACCTTCATTTCAAGGGAGAAACACACAAAGAGCACAAAGGACGTTACTCTACCTGAGACACACACTGTCCTTAGCAGCTGCACAGCAACATTGTCTCTGTGATTTGGAGTTCTGGTGGCAAATGATGGAGCTCTGTACGTTGCACCTATCAAACCTGCACACAGAAAGACGCTTCACCCCACAGGTGACATCAGAAACTAGGAAGCCTCCAAAAAGAATTTACAACCCCACAGCCAAACCAGTTACACTCACCCCCACAACCAATCCTGCTCTACACACATCTCCTTCTCCTTCAGACACCCTTCAACAGCCAGATCCACAGTCATCTCCCAATGGGTCATTCACTGCACTAAACGCAGCAGGGCGGGGGAGAGGGGGGGGGCGGAACTAAAGGAAATTTTAAAAAAACCCTCCCTGACTGTGTTTTTCTCAGTGGCATTTCTTGGCGTTATTTTTGTCGGGCGTTGGAGGTAAAGGTTTAGCTTCCATTACCTGCTGGGCAGTCGTCACTGCATGCCCAGGTTCACGTACCCCTTGCTTTATGCAAAGCTGCTTCCATCAGCGACCCAGGAGTCTTCAGCATCCTCCAGCGGCTGGTCCTTTCAATCCGCTCCGCCAGAGCGAACAGCTTCTGCTGTTTCCAAGCAATTGTGGGCCACCGACTGCAAAACGGATCCACTGAGGAAAGAAGCCGGATCGACAATGTTAGTGGTAGAAATATTTACATCTTTAAACGTTCTAAGGAGCCACCGAGGGAGGGATGTCGTTTTTACACAAATGGGGACGGACACTGACACACAGATACCTGGCCGCGAGCCCTGCGGGGCGAACAGCGCCTCTGCCCCCGGCCGTGCGCTGCAGTACCCGAGTTTCGCCACAGGGCGGCAGCACTGAGGCGCGCTGCGGCACGGCATTGGGGCGCCCGGGTGCAGCACCGCGCTTTGCCCACAGGACGGCAGCACTGAGACCGCCGCGGCAGCCCGGGCCGAGCGGTTGTGCCGCGTTTCGCGGGAATCCCGCAGAAAAATAAACAAAAAACAAACACAACAAAACAAAAACGCACACAGAGAGCCGCGGCACGAAAGCCACGCGTACAGGACACAGAACCCGCTGGGCCTCACCCCGAGCTCCCACTGAAGCGGCGCCCCACTCGCCACACCACCAAGCCTGCAACCGCACCTTAGCTCTGGTTTTATGCATCCCCCCCCACAGCGGAAAAAACCCTCCTATCTTGCATTGCTCTTTGGCATTACAACTGCACAGGTGTGAACTCATCAAAGTAAAGCAGCCATCTCACAGACACACACTCAGAACTCGACTAGGCTGGGGTTTCTCTTTGTGTTACACAAACGGACTCTCACTCCTCTAAGGAAACAAATTCATTCTTAAGCATAGCCTCTCCCTGGGGGAAAAAAATGCCCACTCCGAGCTCCCAAACACACTAGGGAGCTGTGGGGAAACCAGGGAAAGCCAAAACCAACAGCAGCAACGTCAAGTGGAATTTGGCTTAAATTCTGATCATGCACTTAAAAGCCTCTCTCTGTCCTACCAATGGCCGGTCATTCTTTGGAAGGACAAACTTTCTTACCTGAACATCCTAAATTGAAGACTCCACGGAACAGAACGGAGATTGAGCCACAGGACAACGGTGCCATTGATTTACACTAATGGGGAAAAAAACACCCTAGAAGTCAAACCCAAATTTACTTATTACTTCCCATCACATTTCATCCCTTACATTTCAACTGGCAGCAAGGTGTTCAAAAATTAACTATGCCCATGTCACTTACCACTTAGATTAAACTCTACATATAAATCTTAAAGGCTATTTCCAGCGTGCCCATAAATTCATGTGAACAAAGACAAGGGCAACGCTCGACCCTAAGGAGGGAAAGAGGCGGCTGTTCCTCTATGGCAGATCAAACTTCCTTCTTTTACCTGCAAAACGTGGAACTGCCGCGGGACCCGTTCGCCAACGGGGTGTGCGTTCTTAACTAAAACTGGTCGCCAGCTTCTCCGCAGAGGCACTGAATTTGCCTCTTCTTTTTTTTTTTTTTTTTCCCCCACGTGGGAAAAAAAAAGAAACAAAAAACACAAAAAACACACACCAAAAAAATACAAAGGAATGATCTCTTCCAGGCCATTTCTCTAAACCGTCAAGTCATTAGAAAATTGCACATGTCTTCTCCAAGCAGAATGAGCCTGTGATTCCATACAAAAGGAGGGCAAGGAGCAGGTCAGCTTGTCAGAGAAAGATAGGGACAGGGAGCAAGACAAGGTGACACAGAGAGAGGGAGAGAGAGGCAAAAGGGACGGAGAGGCAGGGCAAGGGGAAGGAGAGGCCAAAATGAGCGCTCCGCAGCCTCCCCTCCCTCGCCTCGACCCCCGTTTCCCCGTTAACTCCCGGTGCCCGCCCCGAGACACCACGGACGCGCTTGCCAGGGAGGCAGCTGTTCAAACGGGATTGAGTCGGTGCGCTCTGATTGGCTGCTTTTCACCCCAGCGCGCCGTCCTCCTATTGGATGCTCCTTCCCGCGCTCCGCGCCCAGGTGCCCGCCACAGGGTCAGACCTGACTGAGGACTGTGCAATTTGGGCATGCGCAGTACTGAGGCCTCAACGCCCGCCCCTCTGGCAATCTGATTGGCTGCCTGCGCACATCAATTGCCATTCTCCCCGCCTATCAGCGCTCCGCCCCTCCAGCCCTCCCGAGCGATCTGATTGGCCCGCTCTGCATCCTCACTCGCCTTCTCGCCACCCTGCCGGGACCCCCACGCCTTTTGCCCGCGCGGCTTCCAACAGCCGCCTTTAAAAGGAAACAACAAACCGCGCTCCTTTGCTTTACACTGAGGAAAGAAGCCGGATCGACAATGTTAGTGGTAGCAATATTTACATCTTTAAACGTTCTAAGGAGCCACCGAGGGAGGGATGTCGTTTTTACACAAATGGGGACGGACACTGACACACAGATACCTGGCCGCGAGCCCTGCGGGGCGAACAGCGCCTCTGCCCCCGGCCGTGCGCTGCAGTACCCGAGTTTCGCCACAGGGCGGCAGCACTGAGGCGCGCTGCCGCACGGCATTGGGGCGCCCGGGTGCAGCACCGCGCCTTGCGCACAGGCTTTCCTTCCTTGTCCGATTTATACAATGGCCTCTGCTCACAAGATTTCATCAAGGTTGCTCTATTCACATTATCACCAGGTGGTTCCTCAATCTCTTTCCTGTGAGCTAAAATACACCCTAACGGGCTCTTTTTCAGAATACCGCTACTACGCTGTCCTCCCATTACGCGTCACACGGAACGACACGGCTCATCTTGTAACAAATACGAGCAAATAACTATTAACACCTACAGCAGTACTCCACAGATAATACTCAAACCTACCCACGACACACCGCCCTCACAAGTTGTACTCCAAGTTTATCCCACCGTCTCCAAAACAAAACAATTCCGGTACCCAGCTCAAATCTCTCTAACACTCAGCACCGCAATTAGGACACTCTGCAACACAGATGGCTCCACAACGCTCACACTCCTCGCAAGTTAAAGCCACAGCAGCTCCTGCTGTAGTTTTTGGTGTTCAAGTGCATAGTCAGAACCAAGGCACATCCAAGAATTAAAGCGAACTACGGTACTCTTCACAGCTACATACAGAGCCAGCTTTGCACCACAACGAAGCACGGGAACAACCAACACCAAAAGCTGGCCGCACAAACAACTCCACAGCAACTACTGTATACCTCTAAGGTGCTCGCAACCCCGTCCACGCTATCCTGCCGAAATTCCGTACCACGACTTACGGACAGTTCACGAGCACGTGACCGGTCCCAAATTTCAGAGAAGAAAGACTTCTCACCAGAGGTCCTCGTCCGTCCCCGCGGCGATCCGACCGAGACGAGGAGTCTCTCCAGAGACATCCCCGGGGTGCGCCAAGAGAGTCCTCGACTCCATGGGCCCGGCGGCCGGACAGAGCGGGTCCTCCGGCTGGCTCACCGGCTGAAACGGGGAAAGAAACGGGACGGCAGAGTCAGCAGCACTGCTAAGCCACGTTCTTTATTTCATTTGACGATGTTAGTTATAATTGTTTAGTTTCTCGCTGACAATACATCTGTTAATTATTAGTCAAATATAAACTAAGCTCTCAGCTTCTAAACAACGTGTTACTTAATCTTCCATCTCCCTCTTGTCGTGCAGAAGGATCTAAAAGGTGAAAAATATCCCCTCATCGTGCAGGCGGTCAGAAAGCATTTACCTCATGTCAACTGGTTAATGACGGGTACACCTTCTATAACTTCATCGCAGTATACGTTAACTTGGCAGCTTCTCTTCAAAAGCGAGAAGAGAAAAAAGGGACAGGGCTCTGAAAAAACAAGGCAGAGATCAAAGCAGCGGCGGGGACAGAGGAAAAGAGGCCGGAAGAGCACCAGGAACAGGGCACAGAAAGAAACAAATCGGCGCGGCGGCAGCGGCGCGGAGACGGAGGAAAAAAACCCGGCACGGTCAACGGGACAGAGAGGAACGCGACCACGGGCAGGGAGCGGGACACGGGGACACGGCGAGGAACCACGGGACGCGGAGAGATACCAAAAAGTCGGCAAAAAAGACTCTCTAACGCTGTTCTGAAAGTGTTAAACGGCGGGCAATTTCAATACAGCGCACCGCACGCTCAGAGGATGGCCCCTGTAATTGAGCGTACGTGTGATTCACGCTTCTTGGTATTCTTTACATACACCTATTGCATATTCATTTGCTTCTACCGCTTAGTTAGTGCATTAAACAGAAGTCCTTTCCATAACCCCACCCTTCGCTGGCAGTCCATCTCTGGTATGCCAGTGTCCATCAAGGGTCTCCAGGGGTCCCCGGTGCCCCTGCAGCCCGGTGCCCCCTGCCCCGGTGTCGGCTCCTTGACCTCATTTCTTGAGCACGCCCGCTGTCGTTTTGTGCTGCTACCCAAGTAGCTCCTTCTCCATTTAGTGGAACGTCCCGTTTTCCCAGCCTGCGAGCCAAGGACATCCCGCTTTGCCCCACCTCCAGTCCCTACAGAGCTAGTGTTTCTCTGTTAGGTTTCTGTTCCGTTAGGCCTGGTCTTGCTGCCTTATGCCAAGGGCTTTCTAAAAGATTTGTGTTCCTCCTATCAACGGGAAGCAAGAGAGAGGGCAACAGGCAAAAACGATGGCAGAGCGAGAGACCGCGGGGAACACAGGGGCTTGGAGGAAGAAAGAGAGGAATGAGGAGCCCCGCGGAGAGACGGAGGACAGGAAAAAAGAAAATAAAAAGAGAGAAAAAAAACGGGGCAGGGGGCAGCACAAAGGCTCAGAACGTGAACGAGGACGGGAACAGCGCCGTATGGAATGAAGAAAGCCGGCAACGCCGAGCACGACAAAGGCACAGAGAGAGAGACGGCGAAGGGAGGGAGGAAGGAAAGAGACAGAGCAGCACATACAGACACAGAGAGGAAACTAATGGCAGGGAAAAGAACGGGCCAGAGAAAGCGTGGGGAAAAAGGAGACGGAGGGGCAGGGAGGCACCAGGACACACAAGCCGGGGACGAGGCCCCGAGGGCCAGGGACTCACAGCGGCTCTCGCTTTCGGTGGCTGCCAGGAGGCTTCTAACAGCTCAGACGCTCCCGTCTCCTTCTCTCCTCCCTTCCTCTCTGGTAACTCGGGGCGCTCGGCCGTCCTCAGCCTAGGAGAACACGGTGGGGTGTCAGGGCTCCACGAGACGAGGCTTCGGGGACACGGAGCCTCGCTGGCTCGCTCGCCAGGCAGCCGTCCCGCTCCAGGATACGCGCACGGACCCCGCCGCGCACGTTGGCCCCCGGCCCGCCGCACGCCGCGCAGAGGGAGCCTTCGCCACCCGGACAGAGGGGCTCGCTCTCTCGCCTGCCGCAGGAAGCGGACGTCGGGCCCACGGCCCCGCATTGCTTCAGGATCTTTCCAGATCTACAGATTTTGACATATTTACAATTACATAGGTTTAGACGGAGATATCTATTTGCACTTCTTAAAAAAATACGTACACGGGTATGAGTGAATACATAGAGATGATATTTAATATCCGTTTAGATTATGTAACGCACAGTCATTACAGGTAGCTCTACCTACTCACACTTTTCTCTATTTTAAATTGCTTTCTATATAATTTTTTCTCATTTTCGAGTCCTTCATTTTTTAATTTACATATAGACAAGATATTGGTATTTTTAAAACCAGCAACAGGAATTTTTTACATTCTAAAAATCCTTTATATAATAGAGTAGAAAAGGGGGTTGATATAAAAGCATTTGATATACACGTGAATGCCATCCTGCAATATATAAATACCAAGGACAGATTTCTCTGTTTGCAATTCCCACACTCGTGTTTACAGGTCGAACACGTGTTCTCCTCCCCCGGGAATTTTCAGGCACGTTTGGACTGTGACCCCCTCTTTTCAGGGGGACTCCCTTTTGACCCCCGCGTCCCCCACCCGCATCGCCGGCCCTGCTCACGCTGGGGCGCCACAAGCGACACCGTCACGCGACACGAGGGAAACGGCCCCCACAGGCAGCTCATTGTGTCATTTACTCTCATTGTGTCATTTACACGTGCACGTACCACAACCCCCAAAAAGCGGGGGGGGGCTCCCCTAGGAAAACAAAGCGGGGGCAGCGCCCCAAACAGCCGCAGCCCCCGGCCCACAGGCCGGCAGCCGCCCCCCGGCACGGGAATGCTCCTGGCCAACCTGAGAAGGGAGCTGCTGTGAGTGCCACCCAATAGCCATACCCCTCTTTTCTAGGCAGCTTGGAGAACCCTATTTGCCAGTGTTGTCCTGGGACATTTCCCTCGTCCAATTGTTCTTATTTATACCCTGTATACAGTATTAAGATGATGGTTTTCTAGACACATTTCACATTGCTGGGTCACTCCTTCGCAAACAGTTTATAAATTCACTCTTACCTTTTCACCTAATCTTAATAGAGCGCATCAGCTCCTTGCGCTGCGAGGTACCACTGCTCTCCCGTCACCAGCGACAGCTTCTTTGGACCCTAATTCTAATTCGGCTATAAATCTCCTATTAATTTCTTATCCTCTTTGTTGCGGTTTCCTGATGTTGGCTGGAGGAGACAGCCACCTGGGATCAGAGATGTGGCTTTTGTATCGGTCTCTGTCCTTTCGGTGGCTGGTTTCACACTGGCATCTGCTAACTTATTTCCAGTTTCCTGATCAGTGTTTCCCTTCTGAGGCCCTTTGCAACGCACGATGGTAACTTTTCCAGCAACAGCACAGCTTCCAACAACTGGAGTATCATGTTTCATCTGTTTAAAAAGCATGCAATTGAAGAAGTGAACGTATGCTTGCCTGTTTGAGTGAGCGTTCCTTAAACAGCTTCTCTACGTATGTCGCCGGATATCTTTGCTGCAGGTTTCGCTGCATCGTTCATCCGTTCGAGCAGAAGCTGACCGTTTCAACTGCAGTCATCATCATAGCCGTCACTTGGATTCTGGCCATCGCAATCACGCGTCCTTCTGCCGTCATGCTGCACGTACAAGAGGAGAAACATTTCAGGGTGATCCTCGGCTACGGCAACGAAACCCGCCCCGTATACTGGTGCCGAGAGGACTGGCCTGACCCAGGAATGAGAAAGATCTACACAACAGTTCTCTTTGCGAACATCTATCTGGCTCCCCTGTCGCTCACTGTTATCATGTACGCCAGGATAAGCATTGCTCTCTTCAACACTGCGATGCCCACGGTGGGAAAGCACAGCCAGGAGCGATGGCACAGCACGTCAAAGAAGAAACAAAGAGTAATCAAAATGCTCATTATTGTGGTTTTGCTTTTCACCCTCTCCTGGCTTCCCTTGTGGACTCTGATGATGCTTTCTGACTATGTCAACCTTTCAGATGTCCAGTTGCAGTTCTTTCACATTTATATCTATTCCTTTGCTCACCGGCTGGCCTTTTTCAATAGCAGCGTCAACCCCATCATCTACGGTTTCTTTAACGAAAACTCTCACCGGGGCTTTCAGGCCGCCTTTCAACTTCAGCTCTGCTCCCGGGAGGTGGCTCACAGGGACACCTGTTCTCAGCAAGGCCACAGCAATGTCATTTTGTCAGCTGGCAACCCCCAGACACCCCAGGATCAAGCTTCTCAAAACGCTAAGGGAAAAGGGAAGACAGTTAGGAAAGGAAATTGGGTGAATAACCAGCAAGATTTGACAATGGAGGCTCTAGAAGAGTCCTGCAATGACGGGATTAAGTGAAACATGCTATGCACCACCAAAACGATGTAAGCCTAGCAGAGTTGGTTTGTTGTGTTGTGAAACTCACGCTCTGTCAGCCCCCTGACAGTGTTTCTTTTCTGAAGGAGATACGCAGCTTGCCCAGTATCTGAATGTGTGATGTGAGCAGAAAGCCAAATTCATCCTCCTGTGTTAGCAGCTTGAAGAAGGTGCAACCGCCCTGCAGTCAGTGATGACCCACTCTGCTCCCGAACTGGGCTGGAGCAGAGACGTGGCTAAAACGGGCGAGCGTAGGGAGGAGACTCAGCCCAGCAGGTACCACACGGAACGTGAAACTCCGGGCAGCGCACCTTCGTTTCAAGGGAGGAACACACACACAGAGCACAAAGGACGTTACTCTACCTGAGACACACTGTCCTTAGCAGCTGCACAGCAACGTTGTCTCTGTGATTTGGAGTTCTGGTGGCAAATGATGGAGCTCTGTACGTCGCACCTTTCAAACGTGCACACAGAAAGACGCTTCACCCCACAGATGACACCAGAAACTAGGAAGCCTCCAAAAAGAATTTACAACCCCACATCCAAACCAGTTACACTCACCCCCACAACCAATCCTGCTCTACACACATCTCCTTCTCCTTCAGACACCCTTCAACAGCCAGATCCACAGTCATCTCCCAATGGGTCATTCACTGCACTAAACGCAGCAGGGCAGGGGAGGGGGGGGGGGAACTAAAGGAAATTTAAAAAAAACCCTCCCTGACTGTGTTTTTTTCAGTGGCATTTCTTGGCGTTATTTTTGTCGGGCGTTGGAGGTAAAGGTTTAGCTTCCATTACCTGCTGGGCAGTCGTCACTGCATGCCCAGGTTCACGTACCCCTTGCTTTATGCAAAGCTGCTTCCATCAGCGACCCAGGAGTCTTCAGCATCCTCCAGCGGCTGGTCCTTTCAATCCGCTCCGCCGGAGCGAACAGCTTCTGCTGTTTCCAAGCAATCGTGGGTCACCGACTGCAAAACGGATCCACTGAGGAAAGAAGTCGGATCGACAATGTTAGTGGTAGAAATATTTACATCTTTAAACGTTCTAAGGAGCCATCGAGGCAGGGATGTCGTTTTTACACAAACGGGGACGGACACTAACACACAGATACCTGGCTGCGAGCCCTGCGGGGCGCACAGCGCCTCTGCCCCCGGCCGTGCGCTGCAGTACCCGAGTTTCGCCACAGGGCGGCAGCACTGAGGCGCGCTGCGGCACGGCATTGGGGCGCCCGGGTGCAGCACCGCGCTTTGCCCACAGGACGGCAGCACTGAGACCGCCGCGGCAGCCCGGGCCGAGCGGTTGTGCCGCGTTTCGCGGGAATCCCGCAGAAAAAAACACAAAAAACAAACACAACAAAACAAAAACGCACACAGAGAGCCGCGGCACGAAAGCCACGCGTACAGGACACAGAACCCGCTGGGCCTCACCCCGAGCTCCCACTGAAGCGGCGCCCCACTCGCCACACCACCAAGCCTGCAACCGCACCTTAGCTCTGGTTTTATGCATCCCCCCCCACAGCGGAAAAAACCCTCCTATCTTGCATTGCTCTTTGGCATTACAATTGCACAGGTGTGAACTCATCAAAGTAAAGCAGCCATCTCACAGACACACACTCAGAACTCGACTAGGCTGGGGTTTTTCTTTGTGTTACACAAACGGACTCTCACTCCTCTAAGGAAACAAATTCATTCTTAAGCATAGCCTCTCCCTGGGGGAAAAAAATGCCCACTCCGAGCTCCCAAACACACTAGGGAGCTGTGGGGAAACCAGTGAAAGCCAAAACCAACAGCAGCAACGTCAAGTGGAATTTGGCTTAAGTTCTGATCATGCACTTAAAAGCCTCTCTCTGTCCTACCAATGGCTGGTCATTCTTTGGAAGGACAAACTTTCTTACCTGAACATCCTAAATTGAAGACTCCACGGAACAAAACGGAGATTGAGCCACAGGACAACGGTGCCATTGATTTACACTAATGGGGAAAAAAACACCCTAGAAGTCAAACCCAAATGTACTTATTACTTGCCATCACATTTCTTCCCTTACATTTCAACTGGCAGCAAGGTGTTCAAAAATTAACTATGCCCATGCCACTTATCACTAAAGATTAAGCTCTACATATAAATCATAAAGGCTATTTCCAGCGTGCCCATAAATTCATGTGAACAAAGACAAGGGCAACGCTCGACCCTAAGGAGGGAAAGAGGCGGCTGTTCCTCTATGGCAGATCAAACTTCCTTCTTTTACCTGCAAAACGTGGAACTGCCGCGGGACCCGTTCGCCAACGGGGTGTGCGTTCTTAACTAAAACTGGTCGCCAGCTTTTCCGCAGAGGCAGTGAATTTGCCTCTTTTTTTTTTTTTTGACCACGTAAAAAAAAAAAAAAAAAAAAAAAAACACACAAAAAACACACACCAAAAAAAAGACAAAGGAATGATCTCTTCCAGGCCGTTTCTCTAAACCGTCAAGTCATTAGAAAATTGCACATGTCTTCTCCAAGCAGAATGAGCCTGTGATTCCATACAAAAGGAGGGCAAGGAGCAGGTCAGCTTGTCAGAGAAAGATAGGGACAGGGAGCAAGACAAGGTGACACAGAGAGAGGGAGAGAGAGGCAAAAGGGACGGAGAGGCAGGGCAAGGGGAAGGAGAGGCCAAAATGAGCGCTCCGCAGCCTCCCCTCCCTCGCCTCGAACCCGTTTCCCCGTTAACTCCCGGTGCCCGCCCCGAGACACCACGGACGCGCTTGCCAGGGAGGCAGCTGTTCAAACGGGATTGAGTCGGTGCGCTCTGATTGGCTGCTTTTCACCCCAGCGCGCCGTCCTCCTATTGGATGCTCCTTCCCGCGCTCCGCGCCCAGGTGCCCGCCACAGGGTCAGACCTGACTGAGGACTGCGCAATTTGGGCATGCGCAGTACTGAGGCCTCAACGCCCGCCCCTCTGGCAATCTGATTGGCTGCCTGCGCACATCAATTGCCATTCTCCCCGCCTATCAGCGCTCCGCCCCTCCAGCCCTCCCGAGCGATCTGATTGGCCCGCTCTGCATCCTCACTCGCCTTCTCGCCACCCTGCCGGGACCCCCACGCCCTTTGCCCGCGCGGCTTCCAACAGCCGCCTTTAAAAGGAAACAACAAACCGCGCTCCTTTGCTTTACACTGAGGAAAGAAGCCGGATCGACAATGTTAGTGGTAGCAATATTTACATCTTTAAACGTTCTAAGGAGCCACCGAGGGAGGGATGTCGTTTTTACACAAATGGGGACGGACACTGACACACAGATACCTGGCTGCGAGCCCTGCGGGGCGAACAGCGCCTCTGCCCCCGGCCGTGCGCTGCAGTACCCGAGTTTCGCCACAGGGCGGCAGCACTGAGGCGCGCTGCGGCACGGCATTGGGGCGCCCGGGTGCAGCACCGCGCTTTGCGCACAGGCTTTCCTTCCTTGTCCAATTTATACAATGGCCTCTGCTCACAAGATTTCATCAAGGTTGCTCTATTCACATTATCACCAGGTGGTTCCTCAATCTCTTTCCTGCGAGCTAAAATACACCCTAACGGGCTCTTTTTCAGAATACCGCTACTACGCCGTCCTCCCATTATGCGTCACACGGAACGACACGGCTCATCTTGTAACAAATACGAGCAAATAACTATAACACCTACAGCAGTACTCCACAGATAATACTCAAACCTACCCACGACGCACCGCCCTCACAAGTTGTACTCCAAGTTTATCCCACCGTCTCCAAAACAAAACAATTCCGGTACCCAGCTCAAATCTCTCTAACGCTCAGCACCGCAATTAGGACACTCTGCAACACAGATGGCTCCACAACGCTCACACTCCTCGCAAGTTAAAGCCACAGCAGCTCCTGCTGTAGTTTTTGGTGTTCAAGTGCATAGTCAGAACCAAGGCACATCCAAGAATTAAACCGAACTACGGTACTCTTCACAGCTACATACAGAGCCAGCTTTGCACCACAACGGAGCACGGGAACAACCAACACCAAAAGCTGGCCGCACAAACAACTCCACAGCAACTACTGTATACCTCTAAGGTGCTCGCAACCCCGTCCACGCCATCCTGCCGAAATTCCGTACCACGACTTACGGACAGTTCGCGAGCACGTGACCGGTCCCAAATTTCAGAAAAGAAAGACTTCTCACCAGAGGTCCTCGTCCGTCCCCGCGGCGATCCGACCGAGACGAGGAGTCTCTCCAGAGACATCCCCGGGGTGCGCCAAGAGAGTCCTCGGCTCCACGGGCCCTGCGGCCGGACAGAGCGGGTCCTCCGGCTGGCTCACCGGCTGAAACGGGGAAAGAAACGGGACGGCAGAGTCAGCAGCACTGCTAAGCCACGTTCTTTATTTCATTTGACGATGTTAGTTATAATTGTTTAGTTTCTCGCTGACAATACATCTGTTAATTATTAGTCAAATATAAACTAAGCTCTCAGCTTCTAAACAACGTGTTACTTAATCTTCCATCTCCCTCTTGTCGTGCAGAAGGATCTAAAAGGTGAAAAATATCCCCTCATCGTGCAGGCGGTCAGAAAGCATTTACCTCATGTCAACTGGTTAATGACGGGTACACCTTCTATAACTTCATCGCACGTTGGCCCCCGGCCCGCCGCACGCCGCGCAGAGGGAGCCTTCGCCACCCGGAGAGAGGGGCTCACTCTCTCGCCCGCCGCAGGAAGTGGACGTTGGGCCGACGGCCCCGCATTGCTTCCTCTTTACCTCTCCCCAACCTCTCTGGCTCCAGCAGCAGCAGCCCCCGTCCACGGACGGGACGTGCTCCCCTGTCCCTTCTCCCGCCACGCTGCCAGACGAGCCTCGCCAGCCCGAGGCGGGCGCAGCCAACGGCATCCCCCGGGCTGGGAGCGAACGGCCACATCCTCAGCGCGGCCTCTGGGAGAGGGAGAGAAGAAGCAGCGGCCGTTAGCACCGTAGCTCATCCCTGCCCCAGCCTGCTCCTTCCGCAGGGGCCACCGGAGAGGTGCCGAGGGCCGGCTTGCCGCCTTCACGACGGGGCTTGGGAGCGGCCCAGGAACACGGGACGGGCTCGCAGGAGCTGCCGGAGCTGGGGGCGGCTGCACAGGGCGAGCGGGGCCATGGGAGGAGGCTCGGGGGGAGCTCTGGCGAGCTGGGGACGCACCCAGCATCCGCCCCCGGCCGGCTGTCGCCTCCTGCTCCTCTGCCGCACGCTGGGGACGGAGGATGGCGCCGCGTCTCCCACCCTGGCGCTGCTCCCCAGGTTCCATTCCCCGCCTGGGCTGGGGGGTCTGCTGAGCATCGGGCGTTCACAGCTCCCCCTCAGAAACACAGAAATTCCAAATTAGAGTTCAGCCTCTGAAAACAATAGAGCAGGAGAAAGCAGAGGAATTAGTCAGAAGAAGGGACAGGAGAGCAGCTGAGCTAATGGAGGATTCGAGGGAAACGGGCCACCCCAAAACACAAGGCATCCTCAAAAAACCAGAGCAACTGCAGCAACGCCAGACAACATTAAGACAAACTGACACCGTTTAGGACACGCTCAGCATAAAAGCAAACACATCCACCGGTGCAGGAAAGCATCTCGCCCCTTCCCCACAGCACCGCCACAGGACACAGCCCTGTGAGGCCACGGGATGGGCTCGTACTGAAACGGAGAAATAAGCTTGACAGCAGAGTCAATTACACCGTTAAGCAGGCAATGTTCCTTTCATCTGCACGGGGGAGCTCTGGGGGTCGTCCTCTGTAAGTGCTCCCACGACTGGATGCTCTTGCATTGCTTATAATCACACAGCTGCTACATATTAATTACAATTGTTTTAAATTTTAAACATACAATATATCTAGCCTAAGAAATAATGGATGAAGTTAGTTATAAATGTTTAGTTTCTCACTGACAACACATCTATTAGTTAAATATAAACTAAGCTCTCAGCTTCTAAACAATGTGTTATTAAATCTTCTGTCTCCCTCTTGTCATGCAGAAGGATCTAAAAGGTGAAAAACATCCCCTCATCGTGCAGGCGGTCAGAAAGCATTTACCCCACGTGAACCGGTTAATGAAGGGTACATCTTCTATAACTTCATCGCAGTATACATTAACTTGGTAGCTTCTCTTGAATTCCCCCCTTTTCAATATACTTGCAAACTCTTTGGCAGTATAAATCTACAAAATATTATCATCTCGCGTTGTGGTACAGCACAATTATTTGTTACCCACTAGCAGTACCAAACAGAACACTGTAGCGTAACGTAAGTAAAAACGACTAGCATCAAAATCAGAGTCCTAAGATCAATGCTGACAGAACTGCGAAGCCGCAGCTCCTGCCGGTTCTGGCGTTGGTTTCTGGCACTTCTGACCGCTTCGGGTCAAACGGCGCCTCTTCCCCCGGCCGTGCGCTGCAGTACCCGAGTTTCGCCACAGGGCGGCAGCACTGAGACCGCCGCGGCAGCCCAGGGCGAGCGGTCGTGCCGCGTTTCGCGGGAACCCCGCAAAATAAACCCCAGAAAACAAACGCAACAAAAAAAAAAAAGCACACAGAGAGCCGCGGAACGAAAGCCGCACGTACAGGACACAGAACCCGCCGGGCCTCGCCCCGAACTTCCGCCGAAGCGGCGCCCGAACAGCCACGCCACCGAGCCTGCAACCGCGCCTTAGCTCTTGTTTGAAACGTCTCCCCCCGACTAACGGGGGCTGCGCCGCTCCCGGAGGGACTGCTGTACCGGAGGGACACACGGCTCCAGACCGTAAGCCTTCGGCGCACCTGCCCTCGGGGTCACACACCTCCCACCGGCTTCGCCAGCTCGGCCGTAAGGGCAGGGGGGAAACTGAACCGAACGCCTCCTCACCGCGCCGGCCCATCCCACTCCCCCCCGTTCCAACGGCACGGTCACCCTCGCCGCGGACGCACTCACCTGCCGCCTCTTTCGCCGCTCCGTTCCCCTCGCACTCTCCCACCGTCCCGCCGGGCTCCGCGGGCACCGACACCCGCCGCGCCCCGGAGACCTCCGCGGCGGGAGGCCCCCGGCTGTCGCCTCCTTCCCCTCTGCCTTTCTGCCGCCTCCGGGGACCTCACGAAGGGCTGCCCTGAGCCGCCTGCCTCCAGGTCCCCGGGCGCCGGTTGCAGCAACCGCTCCGCAGCCGCCCCGACCCCCGTTCCCGTTAATTCCCGGTACCCACCCCGAGACACCACGGACCCGCTCGCCAGGACCCGCGCTGATTGGCTGCTTTCCACCCCACCACGCTGTCCTCCTATTGGATGCTCCGTCCGGTGCCCAGGAGCCAGCAACGCCCACCCCTCCGGCAAAATGATAGCCTGCCTAGGCACGTCAATCACCATTTTCTCCGCCTATCAGCGCTCGCAGTTTGGGCATGCACAGTAGGGAGGCAGCAGCACCCGCCCCCTTCCGCAACTCGATTGGCTACCGAGGACCAGTCAATCACCATTCTCTCGGCCCATCAGTACTCGCAGTTTGCTCATGCGCAGTACGGAGCCTCCGACACCCGCCCCTCCGGCAATCTGAGTGGCGGACAGAATGGTAATTGACGTGCCTTGGCAGCCTATCAACGCTCCGCGCCCCCAGCCCTCCCGCGCCATCTGATTGGCCCGCTCTGCACCCTCACCCGTCTGCTCTCCGCCCTGCCGGGACCCCCACGCCCTTTGCCCGCGCGGCTTCCAGCAGGCGCGTTTGAAAGGAAACAACAGACTGCGCTCCTTTGCTTTACGCTGACAAGCGGGGCGGGTGGTCACCTATCCTTAAATTCATTGTGAACAGAGAGAGCCCTAAGGAGCTCCGGCCGGCAGGTTTCTCTCCCCTGTGCCCGGGACCGAGGAGACGCCGCCGCCTCCTGCCGCCGCCTCGCCCGTCCCCCTCGCAGCGGGGCCTCCCCGGGAGAGCCGGGGGCCTCGTTTTTTCCCGGCGGCTCGTCCGACCGCTGCCCCCCCCTTTCTGACGGGCACGACGCCGCTCGCAGCGGCAGCGTCCCCCTCTTACCCCCGGCACGGGCACCGGGCGCCGCTCCCCAGCTGCAGTTCCGGGCTGTGGCCACCAGACGGCAGCACCGAGCGCGGTCACGCAGCGCCCCCGGGCCCCGCAGCGCGGGCGCTTTTTCTTGACCCGTGGGCAGCCTGAGCTCCCCGAACGCGCTTTCCCAGAGCCGCGCACATGGCAGACACACTGATAAAAGATCATAGCCCGACATTGCTAAAATGTGTTTTTTTCCTAAAGATGCCTTCTATCCTAATAAAATACATTGCCTCTCCCTGTGCCCCGTGTCTTGTCTGCAGCAATAACTTGGCTCGCCCGCAGCTGTGGCAGCTCTGCTGCTGTTACAGGGTCAGTTCCAGCCCTTACCCTCGGCTGAGCAGCAGCCGGGCAGGCGCTGCTGCTCTGGGCGCTGCGCATCCTTCAGGAATGGTTCTCAAACGATCCTGTGCAACGATGTCCAGAGCCAGGACCCCCGCGGCGGGGGACAGGAGCACACGGCCGGGCCCGTCCCGGCTCGGGGCTGTTTCCGCAGTCGCTGTGAGTTGGTCCGTGAGCTGGAACCAACCTCCCCATGCCCCGGCCCGGCCCTTTGTCCCCGGCTTTCCCAGGGCAGCGCAGCGGGCTGGGTCACACCAACTGTTCTCTGCTGGCACCACCCAGCCGGGTCACCTGTGTCTGCGGTTGTGGGGACACCCCACGGGCTCCCTGGAAACGGACATCACAGCACTGAGAGGGGGCGTTCAGGAGCCCATGCGCTTTTGGGTTGGTTTGTTTGGGGTTTTTTTCCTTTTGTTGTTTTGATCGTTAGCTTCTTCTTGTCGGTTGGTTTGTTTTTAAGCTGTTATTCTATATAGCTCATCCATGGTGCTTTTAGAGTATGGGTAAATCTACCCTGCTTCCTCACAGGAGACAACCATCTCGCTTTACAACAGGTGATTGAATCTGCTATAGAAAAGTTCAACCACCTCCTGTACAGCAAAGAATAAAAGAAAGTATGGATTTTTGTTGCATCTAATCCACAATGCAAGTACCAATTAACAATACATTAGCAGTGGGTTCCTTCAAATATTCACAGTGAAGGTAGTTCCTGGCACGATTGTATTAGCGTTCTTACTATTTTATGGGAGAAACACAGGGCACAGCTGATTTTGCCCACGTGCAGCGCAGTGATCACACGGGTGCGGTGAACCGGGTGGAAGGCCCTAGAAAAGGAAAATCAGCCTCCATGTGCAGGGCCAAAACAGAAATCCTTTTCAAACTGTGCCATTTTAAAAAGCTACCAGGGGTATAAAGCAGAAAAAAGAGCAGTGAATGTGTATAATGACACAATTAGATGGTTTTCCAGTTTCATGATGTGCTCTTTTACTAACAGTGTCTGCTGGAGTGGATACCCTGGACACGAACAAGCAGGTCCTGGTGCTGTGCCCACGGTGATTCATCCACTGTGGCCGTGGGTGTCAGGCCCTGATACAATAGACACAAAACCTTGGGAGGGAGGTGATCACAGTAGAACGCTTAAAGATAATGAGCTAGCAGACTTGATTTAATCTTTATTTAAAAATACACATGGCTGCTGTCTTTTCTACAGTTTAGGTAGGACAGGCTCCAATATCTCTATGAATTACAATACATGACAAAAATTAAAGGGGGAAAGCTTTATTTTTACAATGGTAAATACAGTCTAAATCAATTTGGGAAACAGGTAAAGGGGTGTAGCAAATGAGGCACAGACGATCCTGTTTTATCTCAGAAGGCTTTGGCGTATTTACAGCTTTAGGCACAGCGTGTCCAATCCCGTATAAAATGCACTGTCCATACCAATTCAGCCTGTCCCCCGATATAAGGACATTAGGATGCCACCCTGGATTCACCAAGGGACAATCCTGATCTAATGTTCTCTGTGTATTGTACACCAATATCTGTTCTTCAACAAACTTTTTACTGGTTTCAATTTCTTTCTCTGATGATGCTTTTTCAAATACAATGCATATGTAACATTTTGTATTGTGTAATATGCATTATATAATAGACAATATATGATTTAAAACATCTCATTATATATTACATGTAGTGCATTGCTATACTACACATCTCGGGTATACCCACCCAGACCTGTGCAGCATATTAATATTATTTACAGTGGCCACCATTAATTACAATATTCCCTGGTTGCTGTTCCCCAGGGAGTCAAACGATCCTTTTCCAATATCACAAAACACAGCCCGGGGGGGATTTCTTCCGAATCGCTCCTGTCCATTGTCCACTACCTATTTCACAATCACAATAACAGACAATTGGTGAACCATAAGTATTGGACTACAAAATCACCCAAGACACAAGTAACAACAACAACAAATCACTGAAGACACAAACAATCATACAATTGCTAAGGCACAAACAGCAAAATCACTAAAGGTACCTTTATCAAATTACTGTTCCCTTGTTTTTCTCTTTTATTTATTGTTTTCTCATTTTCCTCTTTTGTTTTTTATTTCTTTTTAATTTACCCAATTTACCAAAACGCGCAGACCCAACGCGCTGGTGTCGCCCACGTCTCGCGCAGGCAGCCTGCAAACAAACCAGACTATGAAAGTGCCTTATCTCATTGATGGGGTTTTACCCACGTCCCGAGCTGGCCCGAGGATCCGTGATCCCTTCCAGGAATTCCCCGGTGCCGGCACAAGGTCCCAGAGATCCTGGGGTCCACGGGAGGTCAGGCAGATTATCCCATCCTCGTCGCCAGAAAACGATACCGAAAAGTCGGCAAACAGACTCTCTAACACTGTTTTGAAAGTGTTAAAAAGCAGGCACTTTTATTACGGCGCGCTGGGCACTCGGGGGATCGCTCCTCTAATCCAGCGTGCGTTCCGCTTTCCTCTGGTTTTCCATATCCTGGAACTCCTGAAACAGCAAAACACGCCAACCACTGTTTACAGACGTCCCGTGCTCTTTCACCAGTGCGTGCAGCCGCAACGAGAAATCTGGAATGAGCGTCTACAGAAACACATACGTATTTACCCAATTCAGAACAACGCGTTACATCAGCTGGCCGTACTTGTCAGTAATCCCTCCTGGATTAACACCCTCTTTGGATGGCACGGGTGCCGACTGTTGGCAATCAGGGCAGGACATAAGAACGCTCCTGGCCTGATCCGTTGTAATTTGAAATTGTCGTTTTAACGACTTTGCATTCTGGTGAAAGAGTTTATGTGATAATTTAGCTTGCTCCAAGGCTTTAGGCACAGTAAGCGGCACAGCTCGTGCATCAGCCCTCCTATTGCCTTCCGCAAGAGGTCCTGGAAGGGCAGCGCGAGAGCGGATGTGCGCTGCATAAAAACCATGACGTCTATGATTTATTAGGAACCATAGCATTCTCAATTCAGCCATCAAAAGAGGATTATCCTCTTCCTTCAGTAAAGAAGCTTCCAGGCGGTTAAGTATGCCAGCTGCATAATGAGTCAGTTACAACATTCAAAGGCTCATTACAGAACACTCAAAAGCGATCCTAACAGCTGTCAGCTCAAGAACTTGTTTGACCCTTGGTCTCCTTTTTCTACCTTGTGTTTGGAACACTGGGTATCTGAGTTTAGCCATGTAATTACAACTTTACGTGAGCGACCAAAGGCATCAGTAAATACAGTCTTGTCACTTACTGGTCGTTGCTGACAGCAGCATTTGCCCTACAACGGTAAATTACCAATTTCAGCCCACAGTTTATGTTGGGGGTAATAAACTGATATGTTCCCTGCATATGTTGCCAATGCAATCTGGAAATTCACATCTTCAGTTAATTACCATTGCAAATTCTCCTTTGTTGTAGGAATAAATATACATTCAAAGTCTGTCCCATACATAGCATACAAACATTCTCTGCCTTTAATTATTGGGTTTGCATACATTTCTTTTATTATCCAAACTGTTTTCATTGGTGTGTGAGCTAGAAAAACCCATTCCAACTCTTAAAGAATCACTTAATGACTTGTCCCATTGAAACGGTACTGCACACGGTTGGACGGTATTGGCTATGAGTGCCAGCCAAACTGGCAGCTGCAAATTGCGTCCCCATCCCTATTTTTGTTCAACAGCATCGAATACTTTCTATATGGCCTGCTGAGCTTTGTCATCCAATACCTGAGTAGACAATAAATTCAGGTCTCCTTTCAAAAGTGTAAAAAGTAGACACAGTTCCTCTGTGGCAATGCCCAAAATAGGTCGGAGCCAATTTATGGCTCCTAGCAATTTTGTAAGTCATTTAAGGTCATGATATTATGGAATTTAAGAGTTACTGGCTAAGGAATGATTTCTTGTTCTGTTATTTGCCACCCCAAATATTTCCATGGAGCAGTTTTCTGAATTTTTTCTTGTGCAATTTGTAATCTAGCCTTTTGTATAGCGTTACATAGGACTTGCATTACTTGTTGTAGTTCCTGCTCTTATAACATGACAAGCAAGATATCATCCATATAACGACAGATACAAGCTGAGGGGTACAGCTTCCTCACAGGTTGTACAGCTGCTGCAACTACTGTCTTGCAAATGGTTGGACTATTTCTCATCCCTTGTGGTGATACCACCCAATGCTATCTCTTCATAGGCTCCTCTTGATTAAGTGAAGGAACACAAAATGCAAATCTGGGGGCATCCTCAGGATGTAGCAAGGTGGCACAGGTGTCCATGCCATAATTTTGATTTCACCTTGATAATCAGAGTCAATTACTCCAGGTAAAACAAACAAACCCAATTTGGTAGTAGATGATCAACCTATTAACAAAGCATGCACACTAGGCACTAAAGGCCCCCACACTCCTCTGGGAATAAGCAATACCACAGCAGTAATTAATTATCATCACTGACGGGCTGGCAGCCAAGTCCAGCCCTGCACTTCCAGCTGTTGCAGGGAAGAGATCTCGGGTCATGAGTTTAGACTTGAATTTATTTGATGGGGGTGGGGGAAGTCCTGTCCCCCACCTCCTGGGAAGGGTTAATTGGCTCCCCCTTTACATTAACCCTTGAATGATGTTCACTCACACAGTGCTTGCCCTTTCCCCATTTTGGACGATCTCTAGGAGGTACAGCCTTCGAAGTCTGGCGTGCATACTTCGTGTAATCTTTCTTTACACGACCCAGTGTCCCACAACAAAAACAATTCGATTTCAGTTCTGTTCCCAATACTTGTAACTGTGCTGCTAAAGCAGCAGCTAGAGAGCTGGTATAATGTTCAGTTGCATTATGTTTTGACACACTCTCATATCTGCTATAGTACACCTTTCCCTATTCCCCAAATCCTGCAACACACGCTGACAATCAGCATTAGCATTCTCAAAAGCCAATTATTTTAGTAACAACTCATGCGCTGTGTCATTATCAATTTGTCTCTCCAAAGCAGTTTGCAAGCGGTCTAAAAACAGCGCATAAGGTTCCTGTGATCCTTGCAAGATTTTTGAAAAGGACGTATTGGCATCTCTCCCAACCTCCAGTAACTTCCGAACCACTTTCATTGCTAGTTTTGCTATTACACCACATATATATCTCTCTGGGTTACGCAACTTGATTATCTGGCAAAGCATGGGCACATTCCCCAGCTAAAGGACTGCAATCAATCCATCTCATCCGATATGCATTATCAACGGTCTCTATAGTACAGTTCTCCCAAAAATCAGATAACTACTAGTCAATATACTGTATGGTTAAGATCATTTTCAACAAAGAACGCCAGTCATGTGGAGTAAGTTCGTAAGAGGAGCTTAATGCTTCAAAAATGTATAACAAATGATAAAGTAACCCCATTTTCTTTAGCTAATGTTGGTAATTCCTGTACAACATCATATGGTAGCTGCTGAAAGCCTGGAGATTGCTGTTCACAACAGATCACTGGCCATGCCGTAACCACTTTCGAGTCTCCTGTTTTCAAAGCCTCTTCTCTACATTTATCCCACATGGTTTAATTAGTGTGCACTTTCGGTTGCAAAGTAACATCCGGGGGGAATAAATCAGGCTCTTACTCTGGGTCCGTCGGGCCAGGATCAAGGGGCTTGTCAGGCGACTCCCACAAACCATCATTTGCCAAAAGTGTTCACTGTAGTGTACATGCAGGGGCTTTGTTATCAGCCAATCCTTTATCCACTACTACATCTGTGGTCAGTGCATTTTTGCCTAATCTATCTACAGGATCCCCCTCCTTCCCTGGCAAGGGAGGAGCAGAAGGTTCACAATTAGTTGCAACCCGCGCAACTACTTCCTTCTGAGTCGCTATTAAAGCAGACATAATTTTTGCCCAAGTAGATAAATATTCACAAGCAGCTTTATCTCCAGTTGCTGCCTGTTCATATAATTCTCGTTCAACTTTCTGCCATGCCTCCAACTAAAATGTACCAGTTGTGGGAAAGTCCAGCACATGATCAGCAAGCCTTTCTTATAAAGTCATTAATCGGACTACTGGTACATTGTGATTTTGCTTTCTTAATAAAAGTTGAAGGACATCTAGGGTTTGTTTGGTTCAAGGGATAACTTCCCTCCTATGGTTCCAAATTGCTCATCTTTTCTTGCTGATGGGCGCACGCTGTGGTTTCTGTTTCCTGGCTCTGTTTCCCTGTCCTTGTTCAATTGGGCTTTGCCACCAGAACGGCTGCTGCCTTTACAGCCGCACTCAAAGTCCCTGTTCGGGTGCCATTTGTAGTGAATGTGGCACCAACTCTCTTTTAAGGTGAGACAAGAGACATTTGTTACAAACTCAGGTTTGCATTTATACTCGCTATGATGCTTGCTCAAGCATTTGCTGATTTGGTAAGTTCGTCATAACATAAGTGATATATTGTTACTGCCATAAAAGCATCGTTGTCTATACCACAAGCTACCCCCGTCATCCCCCTTGATGTATCGTTCCTGTACCAATCCCTCTGTCCTCGATGTATCACGTAGCATACAGTACTTGCTTCTTGTGTTATTCCACTAATGACTGTTCTCACACTGTCAACTCTCACAGTTTCTCATAGGCCCAATGTCAGAATACTGCCACAATCACCTTTCTCCTTCCTTGAGCTCTCCTGACCTGCGGTTCCACCACCGTTGTCTTCTTTCTTGATCCCTCTTGACTCACAGGTGCCCTCCAATCCTCTTTCTCGATCACTCTTCCTCACAGGTTCGCCTCCTTCCTTGCTTTTCCTTTGCACGCTGCTCCACCTGAAGAGAAACACACAGAGGACTGAGCTACATCAGCCCCAGGGCACTACAGTCAGACGGGGGCTGAATCTGGGGGCTGACACCTCCCCACACCCCACAGCGTGCCCGCCTTGCCTTGGCCCCGGCCCCTCACACAGCCCTTCCCCTCAGCTCTGCCCCTCCGCTGCAGCACAGCTTCCGCACATGCCCTGCTCAGGCTGGACCCCAGTTTCATGGGTTAGAGATATCATAGCTCAGTACAAATCCCCACAGTCCTCACCTGCTGTTTGGTGCTTGCGGAGGGTCACACTCACTGTGCCCCAGGACACTGGCCCTGCCCGGCCCTGCGGGAGTGTCTGGAGCTGCCGGCTGCTTCTCCAGCTTTAGCGTCACCCGCAGAAGCCCGCTCTCCTCAGCTCTGCACACCCATCCAGTTGCGCCGCCCAGGCAAAGTCAGCTTCACCCTCTGCTCTACACCTCACCTGCAAACAACCAACTTTCAACTGACAACTGTCCAAAACCCACCGACAAACTCTCCACACCTCAGCCTTTCGCTTTCAACTGCTGCCTCTAGTGCATCTCACAGACAAGCCTTCAAAATCCCCTCATCCTGCAATAACACTCCAGCACTGATCACCTGTGGGAACAACTACCACAATACCATGCAAACACCAACCAGTTCTGGCACGGAAATATCACTTTCTCCTCAAGATTCCACCCTACACCAACTGCTGACAAACACACGCTGTCCTCACCAAAGCCAAACGCTGCAACAACCAGCGACAACTCAAATTTGCGTGTGTGGCGCAAAATCGCAGGTGTGAGCTAACATAGAGCTGGGCTTGAAAGCTGCAGAGTGTGCACCCTGTGGTATAACGTGGCGAGCTACTGCCATTCTGCCTTCTCCCTGGGAGAAGCGCGTGAGCAGAGGCTGCTTCAAGGCACGATGGGAACGGTTTGGTTCTCCGGGTCTCTCAGGGCGAGAGCGATAAATGTGACCTGTGTCGTGGCGCAGGAACTTCCCGTACACTTGCTCCTCCATTCGGTCTCCGGTGCTGCAAGAGAGGGAGCGAGAGATTCAGGGCAAGATTGACAACCTCGGCGTCCCCGTCCCAGCCACGGATCACCCAAACCTGCAGACATCCCGGGAGGCCCCCTAAGATTTACACTCCCCTATGCCCCACCCTTGAAGCCTGGACATCGCCAGAACCATAGAGCAAGTATTTCTTGAGGAGGCACCCAAAGGGTCCGTGTTCTCTTTCAGGCAGATGCTAGTGCAAGATTGCAAATCATCTCACAGCTACCAGGAAGGTAAAAAATAACGTCTTGAAATGGGAAAGGAACAGGTATTGTTTCTCTTCATCACCTCCCTCATTGCCACGTTATCAAGGTCTCCCGCAATGTTCCACAGGAAACTTGAAGCTTGGAATTCCTGGTATTCTGAACCTGGGCAAGAAAGGAAGAAAAGCATGAGACTGATCATAAAGAGGGTGGCTGCTCGTAACATGGAAAGAGCAGTAACAAGGTAAAAAGATATCACTTTTCCTTAGAGAGCTCTCAAAGCTGCCTGTTAAGGACAAGAAAAACAAACTTGTGACGGACCATTACTTAAAATCCAAGGCCCAGGAAGCGATCTAATGTACATTGAAACGCGGGCCACGAGACAGTGGAAGTGCCACGAGCTGAGACTGAAGGGACAGAGGATGAATTTCCAAAGAAGTTTAGGTTTCGATGTCAAAACGGAAAATTCTACGTCATTAAAATATAATGCAAAAGTCAGTGTAAAATCAAGTAAGGCAACAACTCCAAATGAACTCCCAGGCGCTTCAGTCACTCAGGAGATCAAAAATGCGGATCATTTCTCACCTGCCCACCTCCCAAACCCCAGCCTATGTCCCCTGCTTCCAGCTTACCTGAGCCCAGATTAAAGGAGGATTTCAGAGGCCATGCCAAGTTCTGCTGCTCCTCGTTCGGGTTGCCAGTCTTCCTCCTTGCTCTGGAATTGCAGGTCAACCGCCTTCCTGTTCTTCTTTGATTGACGCTGAGCTGCCGCGTTACCCGCTGCCGTCTGAGCGGATCTCGGGGAGCCTCTGGAACCGCCAGAGCGCTCCCCCCACCAACATTCTCTTGCCTTGTTTTCGGGGTTCCTCTTCACCAGCTGAGGCGCCCTCCCACCCCCCGCCGCCCTCTTACCTTTTTCTAGAGGTCTCTTGAGCCACCAGCAAGCTCCCCCGCACCTTCCCTCAGTGATCTTGGCCCGCCAGAGGCCTGCCCCTCGTCAGCCTCCTCCCCTTTTCCTGGGTGCTGCTTGAACCACTGGTGGGCTCCCCTCCACCATCCTCTCGTCCTTTGTAGGGGAGTCTCGTGACTCACCAGAGCGCTCTCCGCCGTTGCCTTGCTGGGGTTATTGACACCGCTTGACTTGCCAGAGCGCTCCCCCTCGCAGTTCTCTTGTTGGATTTCTTGGGACCTTTTGAACCACTGGAACAACGGGAATGCTCCCCCCCACTGTGACCTTGCCTTTCTTCAGTGCGATCTTGACGTGCTGGAGCACTTCCCCGCGCCGTCCTCTTGCCTTTTACTGGGGAGTCTCTTGAATATCCACAGCACTCCCCCCTGCCATCCTTTACCAGATTTTTTGACACTTCTTGACATCTCGGAGTGCTCTCACTCACCCTTGTCTTGCCTATTTTCAGGGCGCTCCTGTCCCGCTGGATGCTCCTCCCTGCTGTCCTATTGCCAGATTGAGAATTCTCGACCTGTCCCAGCGCTACCCCACCGTCCTTCTGCCTTCTACCTGGGAAGTCACTTGAAGAACTGGAGCACTCCCCCCTGCTGTCCTCTTGCCTTTCTTCACTGAGATTTTGGCCTGCCAGAGCACTCCTCCCTGTTGTCCTCTTACTGGATTTCTTGGGACCTCTTGACCCACTGGGTTTCTCCTCCTGCTGTCCTTTTGCCTTTCTTTAGTACAATCTCAGCCTGCTGGAGCGCTCCCCCTCGCCGTCCTCCTGCTGGATTTCTTGGAACCTCTTGACCCCTTAGGGCGTTCCCCCTGCCACCCTCTTGTGGTTTTTGGGGGAGTCTTGTGATCAACCAGGCCGTTTCTCCCCACCATCCTCTTCCCCTTTTCCTGGGTGCTTCTTGATCCACCAGAGTGCTCTCAAAGCTGCCTGTTACCATCCTCTAACCATTCTCTTGCCTTTTTTGGTGGAGTCTTGTGACTCACCGGAGCGTTCTCCACCATTGTCTTGCTGGATTTGTTGACATCGCTTGACCTGCCGGAGCGCTCCCCCTCACAGTTCTCTTCCTGGATATCTTGGGACATTTTGAACCACTGGGGGGCTCCCACCCGCCATCCTCTTACCGCATTTATTGAGACGTCCTGATCTGCCAGAGCGTTCCCCCTCGCCGTCCTTTTGCTGGATTTCTTGGGATGCCTTAAACAACTGTGGGGCTCCCACCCACCATCCTCTAACCGCATTTATCGAGATTTCCTGATCTGCTGGAGCGCTCCCCCTTGCCGTCCTCTTGCTGGATTTCTTGGGATCTCTTGGACCACTGGGGGGGCTCCCACCCGCCATCCTCTTACCGCATTTATTGAGACTTCCTGATCTGCTGGATTGCTCTCCCCCTGGCCTTCCTCTTGCACTTTTTTGGGGGAGTCTTCTTCACACATCCGAGTGCTCTCCCTCACCCTTGTCTTGCCTCTAGTCAGGGCGCTCTTCTCCCGCTGGAACGCTCCTCCCCGCCATCCTATTGCCAGACTGAGAATTCTTGACCTGCCGCAGTCCTGCCCCGCCATGCTCCTGCCTTCTGCCTGGGAAGTCACTTGAAGAACTGGAGCGCTCTCCCCCGCTGTCCTCTTGCCTTTCCTCAGTGGGATTTTGGCCTGCTAAAGAGCTCCTCCCTGTCGTCCTCTTGCTGGATTTCTTGGGACTTCTTGACCCATTAGGGCGTTCCCCCTGCCACCCTCTTGTGGTTTTTGGGGGAGTCTTGTGACCAACCAGGCCGTTTCCCCCACCATCCTCTTCCCCTTTTCCTGGGTGCTTCTTGATCCACCAGAGTGCTCCCCTGCACCATTCTTTTGCCTTTTTTGGGAGAGTCTTGTGACTCGCCGGAGAGTTCTCCACCATTGTCTTGCTGGATTTCTTGACATCGCTTGACCTGCCGGAGCGCTCCCCCTCGCAGTTCTCTTGCTGGATTTCTTGGGACGTCTTAAACAACTGAGGGGCTCACACCCACCATCCTCTAACTGCATTTATCGAGATTTCCTGATCTGCCGGAGCGCTCGCCCCTGCTGTCCTCTTGCTGGGTTTCTTGGGACCTCTTGACCCACACGAGCTCTCCTCCCCACCGTCTTCTTGCCGGACTTATTGAGACTTCTTGACCCGCCAGAGTGTTCCCCCTCATCATCCTCCTGCCTTTTTCTGGGGATTCTCTTCAACAACTGAAGAGCTCCCCCGCACTGTCCTCTTCCCTTTTTTCTGGGCGATTCGTGAATCACCGGTGAGCTTCTCCTTACCACCCTCTTGGGCTTTTTTCAGAGCAACCTTGACCCATCAGAGCACCCCCTCACCGTCCTCTTGCCAGATGTACTGAGGGTTCTTCATCTGCCACAGCGCTCCCCCACGCCGTCCTCTTGCTGGATTTCCTGGAACCTTGTGAACCACTGGGGGGCTCCCACCCACCATCCTTTTACCGCATTTATTGAGACGTCCTGATCTGCCAGAGCGCTCCCCCTCGCCACCCTCTTCCTGGATTTCTTGGGACCTCTTGAACCACTGGGGGCCTCCCACCCACCATGCTCTTACCGCATTTATCGAGACTTCCTGATCTGCTGGAGCGCTCCCCCTCGCCGTCCTCTTGCTGGATTTCTTGGGTCCTCTTGACACATTAGGGCGTTCCCCCTGCCACCCTCTTGTGTTTTCTGGGGGAGTCTTGTGACCAACCAGAGTGCTCCCCCCCACCATTTTCTTCCCCTTTTCCTGGGTGCTTCTTGATCCACCAGAGTGCTCCCCTGCACCGTTCTCTTGCCTTTTTTGGGGGGAATCTTGTGACTCACCGGAGCGTTTTCCACCATCGTCTTGCTGGATTTCTTGACACCGCTTGACCTGTTGGAGCGCTCTCCCTCGCAGTTCTCTTGCTGGATATCTTGGGATCTCTTGAACCACTGGGGGGCTCCCACCTGCCATCTTCTTACCGCATTTATTGAGACTTCCTGATCTGCTGGATTGCTCTCCCCACCGGCCTTCCTCTTGCACTTTTTGGGGGAGTCTTCTTGACACGTCCGAGTGCTCTCCCTCACCCTTGTCTTGCCTCTATTCAGGGCGCTCTTCTCCCGCTGGAACGCTCCTCCCCGCCATCCTATTGCCAGACTGAGAATTCTTGACCTGCCGCAGTCCTGCCCCGCCATGCTCCTGCCTTCTGCCTGGGAAGTCACTTGAAGAACTGGAGCGCTCTCCCCCGCTGTCCTCTTGCCTTTCCTCAGTGGGATTTTGGCCTGCTAAAGAGCTCCTCCCTGTCGTCCTCTTGCTGGATTTCTCGGTACCTCTTGACCCACTGGGTCTCTCCTCCTGCCGTCCTTTTGCCTTTCCTTAGTACATTCTCGGTCTGCTGGAGTGCTCCCCCCCACCATCCTCTTGCTGGATTTCTCGGGACCCCTTGTCCCATATAGGACATTCCCCACCACCACCATCCTATTGTGTTTTTTAGGAGAGTCTTGTGATCGACCAGAGCGCTCCCCCCTTGACATCCTCTTCCCCTTTTTCTGGGTGACTTTTGAACCACTGGTGAACTCTCCCCCATCATCCTCTTGCCACATATATTGAGACTTGTTGATCCGCCAGAGCGCTTCCCCCACTGTCCTCTTGCCAGATTTACTGATACCTCTTGTCCTGTCAGAGCGCTCCCTCTCGCAGTCCTCTTTGTTCAGTTTGTAGGGTAGGAGGGGGGATCTCTGATTACAGAAAGGTCCCTTTGTTCTAGGAGACATTCCCTTGCTCCATGCTTCAGGTTGCCCATCTTCCCTCTCATTTTCAATATGCACGTCCATCACCTTCCTCCTCTTCTTTCTTGATCCCTCGACTCCCGGATGAACTCAAATCCTCTTTCTTGATCACTCTTTCTCGTAAGTTCACAACCTTACTTTCCTTTCTTGCTTTCGCCTTTGTGAGCTGCTCCACCCAAACCGAAATGCCCTGAAGACAGAAATACACCCACCCCAAGCCCGTACAGTCACATAGGGGGTGAGTCCGGTCGCTGACGCATCCCCACATCCCACAGCAAGCCCACCTTGCCTTGGCCCCGGCCCCCCGCACAGGCCTTCCCACCAACCCAGCCCCTCCGTAGCAGCACAGTTTCCCAGCATGCACCCCACAAAGACTTTCTTTGCCAGTCACCCCTGGCACTTACAGCAACACACCACACCAGCATCAAGAGCCCTGGGAGTGGAGAGCTGGCCAGGCCCTCACCCCAGCAGGATCCTCTTTCCCCTCCTTTAGCTGACGGCAGACAGACAGACACCTCCCAAGAGGTGTCCAGCCCTCTCTCTCAACCACTCATGAGTACAAAATCCCAGCCTCTACTCACCCACCCCGCCTCCCAAAACCCCACCAGCAGCCCCTGGTCCCAGCTGAACAGCAGCCAGTGCTGAAGATCTGGCTCGTGTTGTCCGACACAACCTTGCCATGGATGTCTGGGCCCCTGAGCAGTTTCCAGGGGTGGGAGGGCGCAGTCCTGATTACAGGGAGGTCCCTGTCCCAAGGGGGACATTTTCTTCCTCCTCACTCCTGACTCGCAGCTCCATCACCTTCCTCCTCTTCTTTCTTGATCCCTCCTGACTCGCAGGTCTACCACCGTCATCTTCTTTCTTGATCCCTGTTGACTTGCAGATGCACTCCAATCCTCTTTCTTGATCGCTCTTCCTCGTAGGTTCACCACCTTCCTCTTCTTTCTTGCTTTCACCTTTGCGAGCTGCTCCACCCAAACCGAGATGCACGGAAAACAAAAATATACCCACCCCAGGCCCGTACAGTCACACGAGGGGGCGAGTCCGGTTGCTGACGCATCCCCACACCCCACCACAAGGCCACCTTGCCTTGGCCCCGGCCCCCCGCACAGGCCTTCCCACCAACCCAGCCCCTCTGTAGCAGCACAGTTTCCCAGCATGCACCCCACAAAGACTTTCTTTGCCAGTCACCCCTGGCACTTACAGCAACACACCACATCAGCATCAAGAGCCCTGGGAGTGGAGAGCTGGCCAGGCCCTCACCCCGGCAGGATCCTCTTCCCCCTCCTTTACCTGCTGGCAGACAGACACCTCCCAAGGGATGACCACCCTGCTCCCTTAACTGCTCCCAAGTCCAAGAGCCCAGCCCCTGCTCACCACCCCCACCTCCCAAAACACAGCCAACAGCCCCTGCTCCCATTTTACCACTTTACCCCCGAGCACGGTTTCTAGGGGTGGGAGGGGGACGCACTAATCACAGATCGTTCCCTGTGCTTAAGGATACATTCTCCTTCTCGCTGGCTCAGGCTGCCCATCTTCCTCCTCACTCTTGACTCGTAGCTCCATCACCTTTCTCCTCTTTTGTCCCCTCCTGACTCACAGGTCCACCACTGTCATCTTCTTTCTTGACTCTGCTTGACTCACAGGTGCGCTCCAATCCTCTTTCGTGATCGCTCTTCTGTGTCAGTACACGGAAGACCGGGCACATGAGAAACTGCAAGAGTCAACAGCATGAGAACAAGCATTAGTGGAAAAATACAAGAACAAAGGACTGTATGCTATGTGATACATCAAGGACAGAGGAGTTGATACAGGATTGATGCATCAAGGACAGAGGGACAGCTTGTGATAGACAAAAAAGGCGTTTATGGCAGTGACTTTGGTGGGAACACAAAACACATCACTTATGTAATGACTAACTTAGCTAATCAACAAATGCTTGAGCAAGCATCATAGCGAGTATAAACGCAAGCCTGAATTTGTAATAAACATCTCTCATTGCACCTTAAAAGAGAGTCCGTACCGCATTCGCTACAAATGGCGCCCTGGAACAGGGACTTTCAGCGTGCCTGTAAAGGCAGCAGCCGCTCTGGTAGCGAAGCCCAATCGAACCAGGAAACAGGACCGGGAACCAGGACAGTGCGCACCCACCACCAACGAAAGGTGAGCGATTGGGAACCATGGGAGGGAAGTTATCCCTTAAGCAAAGACAAATCCTGGATGTCCTTCAACATGCGCTACAAACGCAAAATCAGGATGTATCAGGGGTCTGATTGGTGAGTTTATTAGAATGGATTGCTAATCATGTGCTAGACTTTCCTACAACTGGTACATTTCAGTTGGAGACATGGCACAAAGATGAATGAGAATTATATGAACAGGTAGCGACTGGAGATAAAGCTGCTTGCAAATATTCATCTACTTGGGGAAAAATTATGACTACTAAGATACAGGATACAGGACTGATACATCAGGGACAGAGGGACAGCTTACTATAGAAAAAAATGCGTATATGGCAGTTACATCGCTCATGTAATGTCTAACTTAGCTAAAGAGCAAATGCTTGAGCAAGCATCATAGCGAGTATAAATGCAAACCTGAGTTTGTAATAAATGTCTCTCATGGCACCTTACCGTGAGTCCACGCCAGATTCGCTACACTCTTCCTCATAGGTTCACCATCTTCCTCTCCTTCCTTGCTTTTCCTTTGCACGCTGCTCCACCTGAAGAGAAACACACAGAGGACTGAGCTACACCAGCCCAAGGGCACTACAATCAGACAAGGGCTGAGTCCGGGGGCTGAAACCTCCCCACACCCCACAGCGAGCCCACCTTGCCTTGGCCCCGGCCCCTCGCACATGCCTTAGAGATATCATAGCTCAGTACAAATCCCCACAGTCCTCACCTGCTGTTTGGTGCTTGCGGAGGGTCACACTCCCTGTGCCCCAGGGCACCGGCCCTACACGGCCAAGCTCGGCAGCGGGACTGTCTGGAGCTGCCGCTGGCTGGTTCTCCAGCTTTAGGGTCACCCGCAGAAGCCCGCTCTCCTCAGCTCTGCACACCCATCCAGTTGCGCCGCCCAGGCAAAGTCAGCTTCACCCTCTGCCCTACACCTCACCTGCAAACAACCAACTTTCAACTGACAACTGTCCAAAACCCACCGACAAACTCTCCACACCTCAGCCTTTCGTTTGCAACTGCTGCCTCTACTGCATCTCACAGACAAGCCTTCAAAATCCCCTCATCCTGCAATAACACTCCAGCACTGATCACCTGTGGGAACAACTACCACAATACCACGCAAACACCAACCAGTTCTGGCACGGAAATATCACTTTCTCCTCAAGATTCCACCCTACACCAACTGCTGACAAACACACGCTGTCCTCACCAAAGCCAAACGCTGCAACAACCAGCGACAACTCAAATTTGCGTGGGCGGTGCAAAATTGCAGGGGTGAGCTAACACAGAGCTGGGCTTGAAAGCTGCAGAGTGTACACCCTGTTGTTTAACGTGGCGAGTCACTCCCATTCTGCCTTCTCCCTGGGAGAAGCGCATGAGCAGAGGTTGCTTCAAGGCACGATGAGAACGGTTCGGTTCTCCGGGTCTCGGAGGGCGAGAGTAATAAATGTGGCCTGTGTCGTGGCGCAGGAACTTCCCATCCACTTGCTTCTCCATTCAGTCTGGTGCTGCAAGAGAGGGAGAGAAAGAAAAAGTTAGGACCGAGTTAACAACCTCATCATCCCTGACCCCTAACCTGCAGGAATCCTAGGAGGCCTGATATAAGTTTTGCTCATCTCCCTGTCTTTGCTGGAATACTTTACTGTAGAAATTTCTGTCATCAACATTCTCTTAACCGATCTGATGTGTTCATAGTTCCTAGCCCAGCATCCTTTCCTCAAAGTACCTCAGCATTTCCCTTTGAAACCACACCTTAGTGCCATCCCGTCCCAGAGCTACCTCAGCATTTCCCACTGCAGCCTCTGCGATGCCATCTCCTCCCTGAGGTACCTCAGCCTTTACCACCAAAACCTCTCTCCCTTCCGTCCTCTCCTTTAAGTCCCTCACCCTTTCCCGCCAAAGCCTCCCCCGATGTCATCACCTCCCTGAGGTACCTCAGCCTTTCCCGTCAAAGCCTCCCCCGATATCATCCCCTCCCCGAGGTACCTCAGCCTTTCCCGTCAAAGCCTCCCCCAATATCATCCCCTCCCTGAGGTACCTCAGCCTTTCCCGTCAAAGCCTCCCCTGATATCATCCCCTCCCTGAGGTACCTCAGCCTTTCCCGTCAAAGCCTCCCCCGATATCATCCCCTCCCTGAGGTACCTCAGCCTTTCCCGCCAAAGCCTCCCGCAATGTCATCCCCTCCCAGAGGTACCTCAGCCTTTCCCGCCAAAGCTCCTTCCGCGCAGTCCCGCCCTCAGGTTCCTCCGCCGCTCCCGCCGTTTCCGGCCCCTCCCCGCGGCAGCGCCGCCCCCGCCCCTCGCGCCCCCGGCCCCGCCTGCGCCGCTCCCGACCCGCCGCTGCCCCCCTCCCGCTCGCTTTCCTCCCTCTGTCCTGTGTCACTACGGGGGCTCCCCATTCCGCCCCATGGCCCCGCCCGAGCCCCGCGCAGCGCTCAGCGCGGGGCTCCCTTCCCTCACAGCCGCCCGCGTGTTTCCCCCTCGCCCCGGCCTGGGGCCGCGCTGTTGCGGCTGGCTGCCCCTCGCCTTCCTCCTTCCGAAACCAGCCCGTCTGTCACCCTCCGGCCTCGCCCCTCAGCCGGTCCCGGGCCGGCCCCGTCCAGCCTCCCCGCTGTCCGCCCGCCCCTCGCTCACCGCCGGCCCCGCCGTTCCTCGCGCGCTGCTCCAGCCGCCGCACCGCCGGCACGCGCTCCACGGCCCGCGCACTTACGCAGCGTGTCCCCGCCCATCCCGCGCAGGAGCCAATCCCGTCCGCGTCCGCCACCGGGCTGCGCCCCCCCACCCGCCTCCGCGCCCGGCACTGGCCCCCCCCGCCCCTCGCCTCCCGTCCCGGAGCCACCGGCGGCCGCAGAGCGGCGCTGTCCGCCCGCAGGGCGGGGCCGGGAGCTTTCAGGCTGCGTCTGCCCGGGACAGCCCGGGACCGAGGGCTCCGCCGCTGCAGCCCGTTTCGTGCCGTTTGCACCCCCCGGGTTACACGGCTGCAGCCTTCCTGCTGGTTTAGCTCACACACCTTTCTTCTTTCTAACTGCACAGCAGTTCACACTCACAAAAGTTCCGTGCTGGTTGGCATAAGAGTATCTGCATAAGAATTTACAAACATTACAAAGATATACCACAGACCACAGCTCTCTAAGCTTTCAAGTTAAAGTTCCATGTTTAAATAAAACAGACGATACCAGTAGAGCTGTTTACCTCTGTCGTCTTTGTTCAGAAAGAAGTGACAACACCAGAAAACACATTGACAGTCAGTGCTTTGAACAGTGAAGGTGGGATCTACAAAAGTCTGATTAAACTAAACAGCCTGAGGTCTTTATCAAGCTGCAGATCTGCCAGGAATGCTGAAATGCAAGAGTTTACTCCTGCAATATTCCACGATGGAACAGCCACTTCATATCAAATATAATCTCAAAGTTCCAAACCAGTACATTAAAAAGCTATCACTAAGTATTAGAAGACCACTGCAAGATCTTATTGCTTTTTGAGTTAAATAATAATTTTTCAATAAACCAAAACCCAAACAGGTTCTCAAATCTGTTGCTTATCCTCCTGTTCATTCATTAGCACTGCAGCAATCAGTTTTTATACAATGTGTCAACAGAGGCGTTTAAAAAACCCCAAACAAAACTTATTCAAGTCCATGGACACCCCCACCCTCCCTGCCCCCCTCACCCTGAGCCCCACGATCACCACTTGGTGCGGGAGAGGAGCACAACTCGACAGACAGAACCAGAAATCCGACTGCGGTAAGAAGGAAACATCGAGGTAGTTACAGCTTCCTTAAACATTCAAAATCTGATGTCTTCCAAAACAAAGCACATCATCCTCATCATTTAAAAAGCAAAGTTGCTTTGTACGTGTCTGATCCTCACACCAGCTGAGTGGTTCTCAAGTCCGCTGAGCTCCACTGTGCAGCCACCCCCACGTCTGTGTCGCCTTGTCTGGAGTCCCCAGTCGCGGGACAGTGAGTGGGGTTGGACTCCAGTGATAAAGAAAAACACAAAGAGTCAAATTGGAAAAGTAATTAAAACAGAAGACCTGAAAGCCAGTTTAATTTTAATAATTTATTTGTACACTGCTATAAGCATATGAAGTATGGGGGTCACGAACTCTGTTACTATCACATATGTGCCTTATTACATAAGCACAGGAAACAAGGAAGTGGCATTCCTTCTATTTTTGATGTAATTATGAGCTAATACATTTCCTGAGATGGCTTCCAGACCTGATTTAGTATCTACACTGTGTTGTACTGCAGATAAATACCTCAGGCCAGCATTAATCGAAGAAAACGTGCAGAACGAGCAATATGCAGGTAAGCACAAGATCCTGGATTCCTTACAAGAGTCTACTTCTAAAATTGTCTGAAAATGCTACAGAAATTGTAGCAGATAAACAACAGTAGCCACATTTTGTCCTATGGCATTACGTAACGTTGATCCACCTGTACTAACTTGTGCCCTTTCGGAACAGAGCTGTAAACTCAGAGTGTCCAAAGACTTCTTTCTTTTGAATAGAATACGCTTAAACTGGCTGTCTTGAACAGACTGGCTGTGCAGACTTGCAGCAGTTGAATGGAGGATGTGATTCCAGTGAATGGAGACAGAAAGAAGATCAGCACAAAACCAGCAATGACAGACCACAGACACTCACCAAAAGCCTACGGAGACCAAAAAAAGAAGTCACGTGGGCTTAGCAGTTGGGGAACCAGACCAAACAGCCTGGTTATTCTCCACCAGGAGGGTCTTTATCTGGCCATGATCATGTCATCAATGGAGAAACTCACCATCATCAGACAGAGTGCAGGCGTGGGCAATGAGAGCAGCAAATCCAGCACCGACACGGTGTCAGAGTTTGTACAGACAATGAACACGCTCACGGGTCTTGTTCAATACTTTACACACTATTCTGAAAAGAGACACTGATTTAACTGTTGCACAGCACATACTGTCACTTTACACAACTTGGAGAAACAAAGCAAGCTCATAAAGTTCATACTCCATACATCAGGATAGGAGGTTACTCATAAAATGCAATCATCTCTGCCAGATACAGGCAAATGCATGTATTTATTTGAAGCAAATTCCAAGCTTATACCGTCATCTCAGGTCAAATTCTGCTATCAGACACAGGACACACAGCTCAAATGCCAACAGCTCATAAGAAAGCATCACAAGAGAATGAACTAAACATACAGCTATGGAATCAAGCGTGCTTTATCAATACGTCAAATGCAACTCTAATTACCCTAGGCCCTCACGTTAATAGAAACCCCACAGAGTTTCTAGAAAGAATGTCCATAAAATTGACATGCGACATTACCCTCAGTGAGTCTCCTGAACCAGACGGCAGAGCAACCGACCCGCAGCAAGGACAACACAGAACAGACACAAGGAACGGACTAAAAGTAACCATTCTGCATTACAGAATTAATGCATTGTGTCACTTTGTGTAGATAATTCACCCATAAAAATCAGTAAATATGAAGGCCACCCTTACTGATAAATGCCTATATGTTTGTAGTCATGTTTAATAAAACACACTTTGTGAGGGTTTTTTGACTCAAGAAGGACACTGGATCAGTGTGCTTTGGATTATTTCTGTAAGTAGCCACAACTCAACAGAAAGATAGCTTTAAGAAAGCGTGCAATTAGCTGTTAATTGGACAAAATAAGTGTAGTTAGCACATAATAAATAGTTTTAAATGGTCTCACAAGTAGTTCATGTGATACATTTCCCTCAGTGTCTCCTGACACCTTCCATTCATTTCTATTAAACCTGCTGAAATGAAGCTGTGTGTGTTTCATTTCAGTGATCTACAGGGAATTCAAACCAACAATAACAACTTGCCGTATTATCAGAAACCGTTTCTAAAGAGCAAACGGGCAACAATAGGGGAGGGGGGAGTGGAAGAAACACCACCTGGATTCATTTTCCCATATCAGTTCTTATGACAATACCCACAATAGGATGCAGTTATCAGCAAGGTATACAACTGCACATCTACACACAACATAACTGCATGTAATTGCACATTTCTTACCAGATTAACTACAAATTAGGCAGCTATAAGATATATCAGTTATACCTTCATTTACTTCCAGAAATCTTCACTGAAATTATTTTGTTGCTTAAATTACTGTATAATGTGCACTTTATTAATGTATTATACATTAAGTATACAAACATGTTATGAAAAACCACATCTAGTCCCGATATCTTTGTGAGTTCTGAAGGACACCGGTGGGTAACAGTGAACAATCAACACTCATCCGGGTAAAACATCCACAGGCAGAGCTGAAACTTGTTTTTATTGGTAGGTTGTGTTTTTCTGCAAGTTGTGTTATCATACCTACATACAGCAAATAAAGATTTGACCCAAATTACATACCTTTATGTGCATACACACACGCACATGTTTGTGTTGTACAAAGATGCACACTGTTACTGAGATGTATAGGCATTGAATGTGTCAGGTAAGTAACATGACAAGAGGCTTGAGAGGTGGGTCTGCAGGGAATTATGTAAGTAACATATTAATGCAACAAATCTGGTGGCATAAAGCTACGGGGGAAAACAATCCAGCGGAGAATCAGATAAATTCACGTGTTCTTTAAAGACAGCTCATGCATTCAACCAACTCCCAGGTGGGCCTGACTGTGGAAAGGAAAGTTTGCTTGAGCACTTAGCGCCGCTGTCTGATGAGCAGACAGAACACCAACTGCAGACCGGGGACCCCCAGTTCTCAACCAGTTCATGGCTCTGAGCATCTTCTTTCCACACACTGCGGGTAACGCTTTACATCTGCAGTCCCCTCCCTAAATCCATCTTGTTCCTGGCTGAGAAGATACCAGATGTGGGGAACTGTTGCATGATAGAAGAATTTGTGCTGTCAAACCACAGGATTTTGAGCACTGCAGATGATCACAGTGCGGTGCTGTCCTGAGAAGAAAGGATGAGTGACTTGTGGTGTTCCCTGCTGCTCACTGCCCTGATCCTGCCCACCCTCATGTTCCAGCTCCTCGAGCTGCGAGCTCCGGGGCCGGGAGCTGTTCCCGTCCTGCAGCCGGGGCTCTGGCACGGGTTGCGGAGCAGGGAGCAGCCAGCATCGCACACACTGCTGGCGGATTTACCACCGCCCTTCCCAGCACATCTCAGGGGCCCCAATGCCGGGACATCCCCTCTGAAACACAAGTCTTGGGCAGCTCTTACAAGAGGGCTGATATAAACACAGCTGCCACAGTTTGGCTACAGAAGGTGTAGAAGTGAAAATAAGGTCAAAAAAAGGAAAGTCAAAGAGCGAAACCCTGGATCCTTTACCTTCCAGCCCATGGAAGTCTCATAAAACCTGTCTCTGGTTAAAGCAGTCACTGTGTCCAAGACCAGGTTGAAGTGGGTCTCAGCAGCATGGGACACCACAGAAATCATCCCCTGCAACCACAGGGAAATGGGGAGTGGGCTGCAGCCCAGGCACTCAGCCATGGCCAGTGACAATGGCCAGGTAGGACATTGCAATAAGGGGGAAACAGCAGCGATGGGCACATCAAGGAGGTCTGGAGCAGGGCCAGCACCAGCCCGCCCTCTGCCCCAGCAACAGGCAGAGGATGCTCAGGACATGAGCATCACCTCACCTGGGTCTCAGAGAGCTCCACAGAGTCTGTGTCCTGGAGGAACATCAGCACCTGCCCTTGGACATGGCTGAGGTCCCGACAACCTGCCAGCGCTGTCCCGAGAGCCTCGTACAGGAAAAGCTGAAAGAGAAGAGGTTGAGCCTGAGATGCGTTCACAGGCCGATCTGTCAGGAGAGGGCTGGCCCCACACTGACCCGACTGCCCCCGGAGCAGGCGAGACTGGCCGCAGTGCCAGGCCGGGGCAGCACGGGGGAAGCGCAGTTTGGGGGTGAAGCAGTGAAAACTGCCGGTGTGGGCAGAGTCCCAGTGTGGGGCAGGAGAAAAACCTTCTCCCAGGAGCCGGGGGCAGAGCTGCCCAGCTGCCGGCTCAGCTGCTGGCTCAGGCCCACGGTCCAGGTCTCGTCCTCAATGGGCTCCAGGGACGCTCGCAGGAACTAGGGGGAAGAGGAGAGGAAGTGAGTGTCCCCCTGCCCTTGGCCAGGGCCCTTCCCACACCCATGTGTCCTGGGATGCTGCTGGGGGAGAGCTGCTGGAATGGCAGTGTCTCCCCCTGCCAAGCCCAGCCCTCTTTTCACCAGCTCCCCACAACTCTGCCTGCTCCCTCTTCTCCCCGTCTGTTTATGACACCCCTGAGGATGCTGTACCTTAAGCACATGTTGCTCCCACTCTGCAGAGTCCAGGGAGCTCTCAGCTCTTCCTAGAAAGCAAGAGGAAGCAAAAGCTCTGCTGCTGCTCAAGCTCACAGCAAAGAAGAACTCTGTGTTCTCCTCTGTGGTCAGACCTCCCAGAAGTCCCAGGCCATCAGGCTGGAAAGGGCCCACAAGTGCCTATGCCAAAGCCCTTGCAAGGCCACAGACACAGGAGGAAACCCAGGGGCATTTGTCAAAGCCACTGGATTCACGGTGGGGAAGGACACACTGACCATGGCTGATCCCCACTGTGTGACTGCTGGGAAGCTGCATTTTCCTGCCCTCCCTCCCCTCCAGCCTCTCCCCCCACCCACACTTTACCTGGCAGGTGCTGCAGCAGGAGGGGGATCTCGGTGGCCCACACTGTCCCCAAGGCCCCGCGGATCCAGCCCTGCAGGGCCTGCAGCAGCTGCAAAGCGGCGACTGCGTGGCCACTGCTGGTGTGAGGAGCTGCTGCCAGCACCTGGGCAAGGGCAGCAGAGAGGGGTCACCCCTGCCACCAGAGCCACCCCTGCCAGCCCCAAGACAGGACTGGGATCCCCGCGGGGCTCGGGCAGGCTCGGGAGTGCTGCCAGAAAAGCTCTTTCTTTCCCCAGAGCCCCGCTACTCACCAGCGGTCCAGCCAGCAGCGCCTGGGGAGCCGGCAGCCGGGCTGCGGGGAGGGGGAAAGGCTGGTGAGATGAAGAGGCCCTGCTGTGCCCTGACCCCTGTACCTCCCGTGGCCCACACAGGGCTGAGAGCAGCTGCACGGCCACAGTGCTGGCCCGGGGGCTCCCCAGGCTGCCCCGCATGGGATGAAGGCAGATCCAGCACGGCCAGGAAGGAGCCCCAGCTCCCCAAGAGCCAGAGCCTGACTCTGCCATTTGCTTTTCCTGGGCTCCTGCTCAGGGTTCATGGGGCACAGGGAGACACAGACTGGTCTGAGCCCCTTCCAAACCCAGCAGCACTCCCTGGGGCTCCTACCCTGCTCCTGCGAGTCCACAGCATCGGGTTCCTCCTCTTCCTCACATCCCGCTCTCTCCCGTCTCTCCAGCAGGGCTCGCAGGCAGCGGGACAGCGGGATCAGCACGCCGCTGCACTGGGCTGGCACCACGTACTGCAGCAGCCTGGGCCACTGGAGCTGCAGAGCAGAACCGAGCAATTCAGCACACCAGCATCTCCACTCGGCTCCAAGATGTAAAGGATGGTCTACGTTTCCCTGAGCCTCGTGCGCTTCAGCACATGTGAGGGGAGAGGTTCAGGCCATGAGGAAGAGCAACAAAAAACACTCTGAAGGCAAGAAGTGGCCACAGCAGCAGGCCAGAGGGCAACTTACTTGAGACATTCCTCTCCGAGAGACATCCAGCGAGCCCAGGATGTCCACGTGCGGGGCTCGAAGAGCTCTGTCCTCCTGGGGCTCCCAGGCAAAAAGGCCTCCTGCCGCCTGTAAGACAGAGTTGGCAAAACCCCGTTCCTCTCAGCTCCTGACCGACCAGGCTCAGGCACGGCCCCCCCACTGCTGCTGCACCAGCATCCCGGGAGCAGCGACCTCCCGAAGGAGAACCCAGAAGCCCTTCCCTTTGCCCTGCTCCCAGAACAGCCTCCTGGAGCCCTGGAGAAGAGTGGCACACACACATCTCCCAGCCAGACAGATGCTCCAGCCAGAGAGGGAAGATCCTTGGCAAGCCAGCAGGAGGCTGGGCCATCCCTGGCCTTCATCTCCTGGGTGCCCGGCTGGAAACACTCACCGCAGGGGCTGCCGCGCAGCCTGTCCCCTTGCCAGAAGGGATGTGGGCCCCAGGCTGCTATGGGATGGCCAGGGCGTGCTTTGGAGGGCCGGGGCACGAGAACACCACAGAAAGCTCCTCTAGCCAGGCCCACCTGTGTGCACGGGCTGAGCTGGGCTGATGGCCCATCAGCATTTCGGGACGGATCATGTCCTGTCCCCACAAGTCTGTCCCTCCCTTCACAAGGCAGCTTTGCTGGAGGTGCGTGTGTGCACAGTTCAGCCCGTGGGGCGTGCAGGCAGTCCCGGGTGGCGTGACCAGGTGCAAACCCACGTCACCCCAACATCTCCACCACCATGGTACAGCCCTGTGGAGGCTGCTGCGATGGCTGAGCTGGCGCCAATGGCCCTGCAGTGTGGAGCTCTCCATGGGCAAGGGCGCCTGCGGAGCTCTCAGCACGGCCCCGGCACCGGCCGAAGCCCCAGTGTCCTGCTCTGTCCTTACCAGTCTGCCCGAGCTCCGGCTGTACTCCCTGAAGATGTGCGCCACCACATCCCATGGCCAGCAGCTCTGGGAGCTGGAGCTGAGCAGTTCCCGCATGAACTCCAGAACTGCCCTCCGCACCTGCCAGGGAGAGCGTGGTTATCACCCTCCTGCTCCAAACCACAGGGAAGCCGCCTGCGCTTGGGGAAGCCTTTGTGGCTCACGGGGAGATGACGAGGGCACGGCAGAAGCTTCTGCTGCTGCTGCCATGGCCTGGTCAGGCTCTGCCCCGAGGAAAAGGGTTTCTCTGCCTTCCCTGGCAGCACTGTCCCTTCCCAAACCAGCTCACCTGGACGCTGGGGTCGGTGCACACCAGCTGCATGGCCAACACCCCCTGGGGCAGCTTCTGCCTTGCTACAGGAGCTGGAAGAGACACAGAGAGCTGTGTTGAGGCAGAGCCTGACGGCAGAAGGATTCCTTGAAGCTTCCAAGCTTCACGTACACTGCTGGGACAGAGAAGCAGGGCCTGACTCTGAATTCACAGCAGGCAGGGGTGTGCCCAGAGTGACTCTTTCTAGAGGCACAGCTATTTTAGAGGCACTGAAAGCTCTGGTAACACAGAGAATGGGAGAAATGGCACTGGTACGAGCATCTCCTGTGCAAACCACCCACTCGTGTCACTGAGTCTGGAGCACCGTCCCTGGTGTTCCCCCATTTCTAACTGCCAGGGACAGCTCGAGCATCATCACAGGGGGTCAGCTAAGCTGGGGGACCCGCTCTTTGCAGCTCCTCTCGGGTGCAGCTGCACCACTTCCAGCCCATTCCAGCATTCGGTCCAGCAGCCCCAGCCCCTGCCGTGTGTCCCCGGCCCCTGGCACTGACTGTCAGAGCGGGCCAGCTCTCCCAGCAGGCTCAGGGTTGACACACGCTGGGTCTTGCTCCTGTGCCTCAGCTGGGACCGCAGAACAGCTGCGGGGCAGGTTTGGGCTGCAGGGAAGAAATCGCATTCTGCATTAGCAGGCGGCTGCCCCTGGCTGCCGAGGACAGGGACAGAGCTGCCACGGCACAGGGACATCGCCCCGTCCCCCCTCCTTACCCTGCAGCATCATGGGGCGGGATGGCTTTGCCTTACAGGCCAGGCCAGGCACCTCAGTCACACCAGGGACCTGTGGGAACGTGGGTCATTTGAGAGAAATGTGCATCGGCCTTGAGAGGGACCAAAAAGAATTGGTGCTCTCTGCCTTCCTCCCCTCCCTTGCTCCTCCTGCAGCTTGGCCGAGAGGGAAATGGCTGTGGGAACCAGGCTGCCCCTCCAGTCCCTTCCAAGCGCAGAACCACAGAGTGTCCTGAGCTGGAAGGAACCCACAAGGATCTCGAGTCCAACTCCTGTCCCTGCACCGGACACCCCACAGGTCACCCCCTGTGTCTGAGGACATTGTCCAGTCTCTTCTTGAACACTGTCAGATTGGGGCCGTGACTCCTCCCTGGGAGTCTGTTCAGTGTCCGTCACCTCTGGGTGAAGAACCTTTTTCTCATGTCCCACTGACCCTCTCCAGCACATCTTCTGCCATTCCCTGGGACCCCAGCATTGCTCTTCCTGCACCCTTAAGGCTCTTCCATGGCCCCTGGCTCGCACCCTGGCACGCTGGTCTGCAGCTGGTCCTGGCGGAGGGACACCCTGCCCTGCCCCGCAGGCTCCCCTTACCTGGCGGTGCCCAGTGGTGCAGGTGGCGAGAGCTGAGCCCCGTGCGGTTGGGGTCTGACCTCCCCCCAGCATCTGCAGTATGTGGCCAAGGTTCTACAGGAGAACAGGGAGGGGAGGAAGAGGAGGTTAAAGCCACCGCAATGCTCCAGGGAAAGCAGAAGCCCAGCACAGCTGGGATGAGGGGAGCCCCTGATGTCAGCTCCCAGGGACATCCCCAAACCCTCCTGCCCGGGGTCCTCATTTGCCCCTCTCAGAGCAGCATCAGAAGGTCTCTGCTCTCTGCACAGGGACACTGCTGACAACTCCGATTCGTAGAATCATAGAATCATTTTGGTTGGAAGAGACCATCAGGATCGAGTCCAATTGTCAAGCTAACACTGGCACTACTCCATGTCCCTGAGAACCTCCTGTCCATCTGTCCAGCCCTCCAGGGATGGTGACTCCAGCACTGCCCTGGGCAGCCTGTTCCAATGCCCCACAGCCCTTTGGGGAAGAAATTGTTCCCACATCCAACCTCAACCTCTCCTGGGCAACTTGAGGCCATTTCCCCTGCTCCTGGCGCTTGTTCCTGGGGAGCAGAGCCCGACCCCCCTGGCTCCAAGCTCCTTTCAGGCAGTTCAGAGATCAGAAGGTCTCCCCTCAGCTCCTGTTCTCCAGCTGAACCCCCAGGTCCCTCAGCCACTCCCATCACACTTGTGCTCCAGCCCCTCACCAGCTCTGAGGCAAAGCTCTGCCCACACACAGAGCCCCAGGGAGGTGCCAGTGCCTCCCTTCCCAAGAAGATGAGCCCCAGGGACTCTTGGTTCCCCCTGTCCCCATCCCCCTCATTGCTCTTTTCTTGCCCAAAGAGCCCAGGAAGCCTCAGGCCTCCTCTGCTCTCCCTGCTCCTCCTCTAAGGGTTTCCCAGCTCCCCTGGCACCCCACAGCCCCCAGCACCGCGTGGCACTGGCACAGACCCGCCGATCAGCCACGCCAGGCCCTGCGTGAGTCCTCACCTCGGTGACCCGGGAGGTGTCCTGGACCCGCTGGTGCTGGCACAGGAGCCAGAGGAGCTGCTCCCGGGCACGCTGGCAGTGCCGCTGCTCACACACAAGGACACCAACCACGGCAGCCACCACACCCAGGACAGCCCGGTTATCCTGGGGAGGGAAGGGAGAGGCTCTGCTTGGGCAGCTGAAGCTCTGCCTGGTGCTCAGCACGCCCTGGACACCAGTCTGCCCTTCCCACTGGGAGGGGTTCCCTTTCCCTTCTGCCCGATGGGAGAGGGACTCCAGAGCAGAGCCGGCGTTTCCTCAGGCTGGTAGCCCAAGGCCACAGGACTCGGCTGCTTCTCTCCAGGGAGCCTCCAGCCCCAGCACAGTGCCAGCAGGCTCCTGGCTCAGGGGCTTTCCCCCCAGACCCCCTCCCTTCCCCACCTCCCTCTGCTTGACCCCACAGGGCACAGACGGACCCACTGACGTGGACACCCCCGCTGCAGCCCCAGCTGTGGGAAGCAGCACCTCTCACCCGTTCTTCCTTGCAGCCCAGCCAATTTACCACCGCGTGATGGAAGAGCGGGTAAATGTCTCCACAGAGCTGTGCTGCCCTGCTGCGAGGAAAGGGGCGGCGCTTCTGGCTGCACAAGTACACGGTGATGGCCTCGGACCATCGCTCCAGAACTGCACCAGGAAAGGGAAAGGACAAGGGAGCACATGGGAGTCTGCAGTAAGGGTCTGCCCTTGTGCCCTCGCCCAAGCCTGCTTTACGTACAGCCCCAGGCTCAGCAGGGCCCAGTCCAGGACCAGATCTGGATCCGAGGACAAGCTGTGCTCTGCAGGTGTCTGGATTCTAACACCCCGCTGTTTCTCTCCTCCCCACTGCACCTGTTCCTCCTCAGTGGCCCCTTTGCCTCCAGCACTTGCCACTACAGCCCCTTCCCTTCCCACACACTCTGCTTTCAGTGCAGGAACTCCAAACCCCAGGGGAGAGCAGGGGAATCACAAAACCACAAACTGGCTGGGGTTGCAGGGCCCTCTGTAGATCCCCAGCCCCACCTGCTCACGCAGGGTCACAGAGCAGATCACACAGGGTCACCAGAGCAGATCACACAGGGTCACCAGAGCAGATCACACAGGTCAGTCCAGGCGGGTTTGAATGTCTCAAAGAGACTCCACACCTGCTCTGGGCAGCCTGGGCCAGGCTCTGGCACCTCACAGCAGAGAAGTTTCTCCTCATGTTCAGATGGAGCCTCCCGTGTTTCAGTCTGTGCCCGTTGCCCCTCACCCCGGTGTTGGGCATCACTGAACAGAGTCTGCTCCATCCCCTGACACCCACCCTTCAGATATTTACCAGAATAAATAAGGTCCCCTCTCAGCCTCCTCCAGGCTGAACAGCCCCAGCTCTCTCAGCCTTTCCTCAGAAGAAAGATGCTCCAGACCCCTCAGTATCTTCGTAGCTCCTCTTTGTAAGGAACAGAAGCCACGGGAAGGGACCCGGCAGCTCCTGACGTGTCCTGCCACAGAAACCTCCCAGGCTTCCCCCTCTCCTCCGCACCCCCAGCAGTTTGGGGTCCCGGGTGGGTTGACACCCACCACCCACCACATGGAGCCACCAAAGGCCACGCAGCCCCTGCGCAGGCCCTGGCCGAGCTGACACTCACCCCCGCAGATGGTGCGCAGGGTCCGGCCGCTCCCCGCCCAGCTCAGTGTCCTGCGCAGGGCCAGCAGCGTCGCTCCCGCGAAGGGGACACAGCGCAGGGCTGCAGAGAAGGGACAGAGGGACCCAGAGGGTCAGTGGCACACAGGGGACACCAGGGTCCATCTCTGGCAAGGCTGGAGCTGCTGGGCCATGTGGGACACACCGGAGGGCGTGGGGAGGGTGGCCTTCCCGAGGGGGACACGTGGAAGCCCTGTGGGGAAATAGGGGGGACAGTGGGGGACAGAGACCCTGCGGGTTTGTCTCCAGTGGGGTCCTACTGTCCAAGCACCAGGACTGGGCTGGTGAGGCAGAGCTGCTGGCCGGTCCTGGCACCAAGCGAGGAGGCACGGCAACTCCAGAGTCCCCCCAGTTCAAGACAGGGCATTTAGGGAGGGGGGATCCCTTCTCCCTGTTATCACAGACCCCTGCCAAAACCAGGAGGCTGCATGTGCCGTACCATAGCTGCCAGCCATCTTGCCCAAGGTGACGAGCACAGCCTCATCAGGGACCTTCCCCACCACCTTCAGGTGGCTCTGCAGCTCAGCCATGACGAAATAGAAGTGGGAGTGGGCCAGAGCCACCAAGAAGTCACTGGTGGCCATCTTCACATCATCCATCACACCCTGAAAAAGCGCCGCATAGAATCACAGAATCATTTTGGTTGGAAAAGACCCTCAAGATCACTGAGTCCAACTGTTAACCCAACCCCGGCACTGCCCCATGTCCCTGAGAACCTCCTGTCCGTCTGTCCAGCCCTCCAGGGACAGTGACTCCAGCACTGCCCTGGGCAGCCTGTTCCAATGCCCCACAGCCCTTTGGGGAAGAAATTGTTCCCACATCCAACCTCAACCTCCCCTGGGCAACTTGAGGCCGTTTCCTCTGCTCCTGGCGCTTGTTCCTGGGGAGCAGAGCCCGACCCCCCTGGCTCCAAGCTCCTTTCAGGCAGTTCAGAGATCAGAAGGTCTCCCCTCAGCTCCTGTTCTCCAGCTGAACCCCCAGCTCCCTCAGCCGCTCCCATCACACTTGTGCTCCAGCCCCTCACCAGCTCCGTTCCCTTCTCTCCACTTGCTCCAGCACCTCAAGTGCTGTCCTGCAGTGATGGGCCCAAAACTGACCCCAGGATTCGAGGTATAACACAGTATTCGAGAAGTAACGCTGAGCCTGACCCCAGCTCTTGCTCAGTTAGAAACAATCCCAAGTCCACTTCTCGGCACAGCTTTGTGTCCCCTCTTCAAATTCTGTCATGAGGAGTCCCCAGAGCTTCTCTCTGAGGACCTCCCTGTGTCTGAATAACCGAGGAACATCCCTGTGTTTCCCCAGAACCCAGGGATGGAGGCAGGCTGCTTTGGTGGCCTTGCCGGAGAACAAGCTCACCTGGGCTGCTCGCAGGTCACCCAAGGCCTCTGTGATGAGGCGGTTCACGACACCACTGGGCAAGCAGCCATCCTCTCCCTGCAAGGCACGCTCCAGCTCCCGGTACGTGTCCACCCGCTCGCCCTGGGGACAGACCACAAAGGGCAGTGATGGGACTCGCGTTGCCCTCGTTCCCAGGGAGCCACCAGAGACCCACTGTCCTCCGAACCATCTGTGGGACACGGGCATGAGGTACGAGCTGCAGGCATCGCGTCAGGAGAGCCACGGGCAACGGCAAGATCTTCTGCGGCAGCTCTGAGACAAGCAGAGAGCCAGAGAGGGACACGGACCCCACCGGGGAAGAGGCCGTGGGGGTCACTCCTGAGGACGGGGAAGGTGGCGGTCAGAGGGAAGGTGCCAGGTGGGCAAGGGGAAGGCGTGGGGAGCAGTCCCTGCCCTGAGGGGGAGAAACCATGAGCACCCTGCACCCGGTGTCGCTCCTTGCACAGGCAAGAGCCCCAGGCTGCTGGGACAGCTCCAAACCAAAGCTCAGGAGGGGCCTTGGGTACCTGGGGAAAGGCAGTGGGGAGAAGCTGGGGCTGATGGCAGAGGCCCTGCCCTGCCCAGGAGAGAGCCGAGAGCTCCTGGGGACAGGAGGGAGGGAGCAGCGACATTAGTCCCACCTGAGCGGCAGGATCAGCGCTTGGGGACACAGCTTGCAGGGCAGAGATGCCATCGGACAAGATCCCTCTCTGCCATGGCCCTGGGGAAGCCCGGGGCACGGAGGGGAGCCCTCACCCCCTGCCTCACCTCATGGTCCTGCAGCTGTTTCAGCCGAGATGTCCCAATGGCCACAAAGGTGTCGACAGCCTCAGGGACAGTTCCGGTTGCCCGGTCTCTGTCCTCAGGACTGGAGGCTCTGGACGGGGGACACACGCATGGACAGAGAGCTGGAAGGAAAGAAGGAACTGGTATTGCTGGCCGCAGAGCTTCCAGCAGAGGGGTGAAGGTCTCCCCAGCCTCCCCAGCACCACCAGCCCGTGCTGGGCTGGGCTGGCAGGAGCAGTCGGTGGGATGAGAGGAGGGAGTGTGCCCCTCGCTGCAGCACTGGGCAGACCCCCTGGGGGACTGGGCCCAGTTGGGGGCCCCCAGTGCCAGAGCAGCAGCGACGTGCTGGAGGGAGCCCAGCGCCGGGCTGAGCTGGGCAGGGATGGACACGGGGCTCTGCCAGGGGGACGGGAGGGCTGGGGCTGGGCAGCACCACAAGAGCCGCTGGGCCAGGCTGTCTCGGAGCCATCCCAGGCTGCTCCATGGAGGGTAGGGACAGCCAGGCTGCTCCATGGAGGGCAGGGACAAGATGGAGCCCTCAGGAAGGTGCCTGGCAGCAGGACGGCAGGGGAGGTGACAGGGACACGGCCCCCAGCACCTGGAGGGACAGACGCTGCCTCAGCCTCCCGCCAGCCCCTCACCTCGGAGCGCCCTCATCCTCCTCATGGCTGCAGATCTCCCAGATCAACGCTCTCCGCTCACCAGGTTCTCCTCCCTCAAACTCCACAAGAAACCAAGGCAACACCAGCCCCAGGAGGAGGAGATAGGACCCAGACACTGTGACCTCACCGCAGGGCACGGTGCCTGGCCCAGGGCTGCGGTGGCACAGGGACACGTGCTGGGGACACACCGTGGGGCAGGGACCAGACGGGACCAGAGCAGGAGGAGTCTCTGGCAGATCCCAGATGCAGCAGTTTTCTCTAAAAGAGAAAAATTATGTCAGGTGGCTTCACTGGAGGAGTCTGGGGCTCCCACCTGGGCTCTCAGCTTCCTATAGGAAGTGAGGTGACTGTGCGAGTACCTGGGAGGAGTCTTGGGTGGATCCTGCAGGACAGAGTTTCCACTCAGAAAGAAAAATCACCTCGGGTAGATTCATTGGAAGAGTCTGAGGCTGCCACCCAGGATCTTCTGTCCCTGAAGCAGAGGTCAAAATACTCCAGGAGGTGCCTGGGAGGAGTTTTGTGTTCTTCCCAGAGAAGCGAGCTTCTAGCGTGAGAAAAGTCATCTTCGGTAGCTTCCTTGGAGGAGTCGGGGGCAGCGAGCTGGGATCTCAGACAGTGAAAGCAGAGCTCAAACAGCTGCAGCAGAGTCTGGGAAGAGTCTCGGCGCGTTCTAGAGGTCAAAGCTTCCTGCAGAAGAAAAAAGTCTTCTCCGGTAGCTTCTGTGGAGGAGTCTGGGGCTGGTACCAGGATCCTGGGGCACTGTCAGAGGAGCCCTGGAGAACCCAGGAGATGCCTGGGTGGAGACTTTGGGTGGATCCTGGAGGAGAGAGATTCCTACAGATAACAAAACCATCCCAGGCAGCTGCCTTGGAGGAGTCTGAGGCTGCTGCCCTGCATCTCAGATGCCTAAAGCATCTACCAGCACACAGTCACACAGGACAGAGATCAGGGTGTCAGCATGATTTTAGCAACTGGACTAATAATTCTGATCCCAGACAAAAATCAATAAACCAATGAGTAACTCTGAATGTTGAATGTTATTTATTCTGTAGTAAAGATCAACTCACAAGCCTTTCTCAAAGACTTTCACCTCTTCACAGCCCTCTGGCGGCTCACGCTTGTACTTGTAGCTGTTGTTGGGTTTTGGTGAGGCAGCATATTTTGGCAAGGGAGAATTATTCCCATTCTCTGCAGGAAGAGAGCATCTCATTCCTTCAGTGTGCCACACTAGGAAAAAACACAACAGCTATCTTTACACGTCCCCCAAACTGAAACCCACATCATTACCAATGTTATAAAACTAAGGAACGTTTTCAGTGACCTTGAAGTTTTCATTTGCAAATAGGTTTCCTTATCTCAATCCCTTTCCTTCCTTTCCATTTCTCCTCATACCATTTTTCAGGCTCCTCTGCAATCTCTGTCCATTCCTGGCCACTTCCTGTTTGTAACCGCAAACACGAATCTGCGGTCCTGTGCCATCACCACCTGGCCAAGGAAACAGACAGAAATCATATTCTTAAAAAGCAGAACAAGCTTACGTGGAATTCTGAAATTCTCCCAGTGTATCTCAGCAGATTTCTGGTACAAAATAATGATTTGAAAAAGCCAGTTAAACTTTTATGTGTGCATGCACGAAATGCTGGAAGGTTGCCCGCTTTGTCTGAAATAAAAACAATGCCTGACACAAGCAACAGGACTGGCCTATTTCTGCTGTTCCACCTGTCACTGTGCACTCTCGATTCTTCAACTTGTTCAGAGGACTTGAACAATCTATTCTTTAAAAACAAAAACTTGTCTGGGAAGCATATTCCTCAGTCATATCTATGCAGCTCCAATTACAGAGCACCACACATGTGTGCACACGTATATTTGGAACAACTCAGAAAAAAAAGATCACTCACAAAGAAAAAAACATTCCACCATTTCCCCATGGATGTGGGAAACAAAGTCCCTCTTTTATTACATGGTCATGCACGTAGCAACGGGTAAAGTTAAGCAGGGTTAAACTTTTAGAGTTACACAGTACCTTTATCTCTGGCATCAGCAAGAAGATCATCTGCAGAACATGGACTTTCTTCACTGCCTTTGTTCGAGATGGTGAGAAACGAGGCTGGAGATCCTGGCTGGGAGCGGCTGCTGCTGTTACTGCTGCTGTTACTGCTCCTGTCTGCTCCGCCGGGCATCCGGGTACCGCTGCTGCGGGTACGGTTGCTGGGGGCGCCGATGGTGTGGGTACGGCTGCTGGGGGCGCTGATGGTGTGGGTACGGCTGCTGGGGGCGCCGATGGCGTGGGTACGGCTGCTGGGGGCGCCGATGGCGTGGGTACGGCTGCTGGGGGCGCCGATGGCGTGGGTACGGCTGCTGGGGGCGCCGATGGCGTGGGCACCGCTGGTGTGGGTACGGCTGCTGTGGGCGCCGATGGTGTGGGCACCGCTGGTGTGGGTACGGCTGCTGCGGGCGCCGATGGCGTGGGCACCGATGGCGTGGGTACGGCTGCTGCGGGCGCCGATGGCGTGGGTACGGCTGCTGCGGGCGCCGATGGCGTGGGTACGGCTGTTGGGGGCGCCGATGGTGTGGGCACCGATGGCGTGGGTACGGCTGCTGTGGGCGCCGCTGTTACACTGAGACAACGGAGACGCTCAGTGCCCAGCTGGAATATCTCGAGGCTGTTAAAATAACAGGGGTCAGACGGCTGCTCTTGTCTAGTTTGCAATTTCTTTAAATCCAGTAATGCTGAGGGGTTTTTTGGGTTTCACAAAATGGGTTGAAGTGGAAATTTTTATCCATTACACAAGATCCCAACATAAAATAAGTCAGGTTTGGAAACTAAGGACAACGGTTTTCAGGATGTCGCGGATCACAGGCTTGCTCAGCGGGAAGGGACCCTCCTGAGCTCGGCGGGTCCAAGCCCGGCTCAGGCAGTCTGTCCTGCCCCGAGAGCCGTCCTGGCGGCGCCAGGGTTCAGCATCTGCACAGACAGCGATTCCACAGCCTCTCTGGGCAACTTGCTCCGGGCTTGAGCAGCCTCGCACAGTTTAAAAAAATAGACTAGAAAAGTGTTTTTCTTGTGTTCGGGTTGTTTTTAAGTGTATGCCCATTTGTTCTTGCCCTTTCATGGGGCACTAGGAGTCCAGCTCCCTCCTGCTCGTTCTGCACGTCAGATATCGACACACATTGATAAGATCCCCTGTGCTTTCTCTTCTCAAGCCTGAACAGTCTCAGCTCCCTCAGCCTCTCTTCATATGAAAGATGTTTCAGGCCCTTAATCATCTTTGTGGCCTGTATTTCTGATACTTCATTACTAAATTTACCTCTAAAAATACCTAACAATAAAACTAAAGTTAAAAATTGGCAAGTTGTGCCTCAGCTGGGATGGGGCGGCTCAGCATGGGCAAAGGGAAGAAAAAGTTCCTACAAAAAGTCTCAAAACCGACCTTTTGTCTTTGCCCCTGTTTTACTGAGATTTCTTATTTTATTGGAAAACAAATTACATCACAGTAATCACAGAGGAAAAGGTTCAGATTCAAGCTTTATGTCTTCCCTGCATTTTGTTTTCCAAGGGACTTTTCAACTACCTTTATTAAAGAATTACTTAGACTTCAGCAAAGCCTTTGACACTGTATCCCCAGCATCTTCCTGGAGAAGCTGCAGCTCATGGCCTGGATGGTGTCTGAGGGTCACCAAGGCCAAGGGCCGGGTCCTGCACGCGGGTCACAACAACCCTATGAACGCTGCAGCTGCGGAACAGCGGCTGGAAAAGGACTCGGGGCTGTTGGTGATGGGCTGAACATGAGCCAGAGTGTGCCCAGGGGCCAAGAGGCCACAGCATCCCAGCTGGTACCAGCACTGGGGTGGCCAGCAGGGCCAGGGCAGTGACCGAACCTGTGCTGGGACCTGGGGAGGACAAACCGCCAATCCTGGGGCAGTTCTGGGCCCCTCATGCCAAGAAAGGCCTTGGGGTACTGGAGCGAGTGGAGAGAAGGGAACGGAGCTGGTGAGGGGCTGGAGCACAAGTGTGATGGGAGCGGCTGAGGGACCTGGGGGGTTCAGCTGGAGAACAGGAGCTGAGGGGAGACCTTCTGATCTCTGAACTGCCTGAAAGGAGCTTGGAGCCAGGGGGGTCAGGCTCTGCTCCCCAGGAACAAGCGCCAGGAGCAGAGGAAATGGCCTCAAGTTGCACCAGGGGAGGTTGGGGTTGGATCTGGGAACAATTTCTTCCCCAAAGGGCTGTGGGGCATTGGAACAGGCTGCCCAGGGCAGTGCTGGAGTCACCGTCCCTGGAGGGCTGGACAGACAGACATGAGGTTCTCCAGGACAGGGGGCAGGGGCAGGGCTGGGTTATGGTTGGACTCCATGATCCCGAGGGTCTCTGCCAAACCAAATGATTCTATAATTCTCTGTGGAGAGTCTCTGGCTGTGTGCTGTGAACAAGCCAGGGCTTGATGCGGCTGTGCTACACGGAAGGATTTCCCTGAGACACCAGAGACAAAAGGAAAGTAAACAGAAGCCGCTCTGCCCTCGACCCAGGCTGCAGGAGGGGCGTTGCCGCTGCGCATGAACAGTCTGTGAACAGTGCCCTGCAGCCAATCACCATAGTGGGGGGGGATGAGTGACTGTGAGTGTAACCAATTGTAGCCTGCACTTGCCGCATGGCCTTTTGGTAGAGAGTATATAAGGCTTGGAAAAACGTGGTCTCGGGGACATTGATATTCAGTGTTGTTTAAGAGTTCATTAAAGAGTACGGATGGTAAATTCACATTGAATTAGACTCCTTACTCTCGCCCGGCCCGCCCGTTCGATCAAAGAGCTTATGCCGGCGTCTGGATTCGTCGAATTTGCTACCACTACATTTGGTAGCAGAGGATGGTTCGTTAGCAGAGCATAACGCTTCGGATCTACATATGGTAGCAGAAGGATGGATCGTTAGCAAAGCATATCGCTCCGGATCGAAATTACTGCGGTGAGCAGCGTTCATAAAAACGGAGCCAAGCCGGGGTGTGGGATAGTGTGCTTAGTCCGATATCAAAAGACGGGCACCAGTCGAGCTGGCCACTCGCATCCTACGTTAAGACCGCGCTGATAAGATAATGGATATTGAAACAGCCGCGGCACTGCTGACGACTATTCTCTCTAAGAGAGGTATTGAATCGTCACAGGAAAAGCTAATCACATTGATTTTTTTAGCTCAGAAGTGGGGACACTTTGGGGAAGTTCCACTTTTGTTTTCCCCAACAGAATGGAGATCAGTGGGGGACACTATGTGGGACAAAACTATCAGAGGGGAAGAAGAGAAAGAAATTAAAGCTGTGAGAGAATTGTGGAAAACCGTATTAGAATCATTAGAAGTTATGAAATCGGAACAACGTGCCGCCCTAAGAGCCGCGGAGGCGCTTGTCCCAGAACAAACCTGGACTGATAAAACTTGTCGTCCAAAAGAAAAGAGGGGCCTGTGGGCTACTCTGTGGGGTCTGCCTGCCGTTCGGGGTGGTCGCGGGGTCCCGGCTCAGCCAATACTTTCACAATCCGATCTGCAACGCGGATTAGAAACTGCGCGGCTCGTAAACAAAGAACCGGAAGTTTCCCCCTCCGAGTCTCTGGGGCAATGTGCCAAGAAGGCGGAAGTGCAACTAGTCGACTGTCCGGATGTGGGAGGCCCTGAGTGCCGCCCTCCTCCTACCGCTCCGCCTCTGCCCTGCCCCGAGCCGGACGCCCCCCCTCCCTCCGAGAAAAGCGTGGAGGCCGGGCCGGCGCCGCCGCGAGGGCCGGGGCCGCCTCAAACTTTGCCTCCGCAAGCACCCGCGGAAGTTTTTTGTGAGCCTCCTCCTACATCATTGGGCTCAACCCAAGCAGTAGAGCAGTTACTGCAAGTCATTACCAACAAGCTTGAACAACTTAACTTAAGAGTGTCAAATGTAGAGAAAAATAAGGAACAAATTGAGTTTCAAAAACCAGCTTGCCTTTCACAAACAATGCCATCAAAGGTGCCTATAGACTCTACTGACCAGCCGCAGCCCCGACGTAGCAGATGGTCAGGGGTCATCAAAGATGCCATTCTAGAAGGTGATTGGTCTCCAGCAAAATTAGCCCTACCGGTAATTCAAAATATGAACACTCAGACAGCGGTATGGGAACCACACGATTGGAAAATTTTGCAGCAAGCAAAACAAACAACCACAAGCTATGGTATACGTTCAGAAGCTACCAGACACAAAGAACATCTCCGAACCTGTATCACAATCAGCGACACAACCGTGAACCAGGCTTCTTTCACCTCAACAAGCCAAGCACCGCAGGAAGCCTCGGAGTTGATGTGGAGACAGCAGTAGATATAACATTGACCAATACTGCAATTCATAGAATACCAACTAATGCTAAAGGACCTTTATTTAGACAAGATAGTCTCATTGGAGGCCTATTGATTGGCCGTTCTTCTGCTAGTATCAAAGGTCTTATAGTAATACCAGGTATAATTGATGCAGATTTCACAGGAACTGTTCAAATCCTGGCCTACACTCTGCATCCGCCAATTTTTATTCCTTCTGGGAGTAGAATAGCTCAGGTAGTAGCACTGGAAAACTGCCTACCAATGCTTCCAGGAGTCCCTCCAGCATCCTCAACACAAAGGCATGATAAAGGATTTGGATCGACCGGTCCTGCAGTTTGCTTCACCTCATCAATGACTCAGCGTCCCATGTTACGTGTGCAACTATTTCAGTCTGATTCTACTGTTGTTGTAGAGGTAAATGCAATGCTTGATACTGGAGCTGATGTCTCCATCATTAGTCAATTCAAATGGCCACGAAATTGGAAACTTCAAAAATCAATCTCTTCCACTGTTGCTGGAGTAGGGGGTCAAACTACTCCAAATATAAGTGTTGATCCCATTTCGATTAGTTTCCCTGAAGGTCAATGTGTTACCCTTAGGGTGTATGTAATGGAATTGCCAAGCAGCCTTGAGGCGCTTATTGGCCGTGACGTCTTGGGGCAACTTGGTGCCGTGTTAACTACTTCACCTTTTCCTTAGTGGTCACTGGAAAGCAGTTGCCCAACCCTCCATTGACCTGGTTAACAGATAGCCCAGTTTGGGTTGACCAGTGGCCATTAACAGAAGAGCGACTGCAAAAGGCACGTGAATTAGTAGAAGAGCAATTAATTGCAGGCCATATCAAGCCTTCTACTAGTCCATGGAATACCCCGATTTTTGTAATACCAAAAAAGAGTGGAAAGTGGCGATTATTACATGACTTGCGAAAGGTAAATGATCAAATGCAAGCCATGGGTGCTTTACAGCCTGGATTACTATCACCTGTAATATTACCAGAAAATTGGCATATTCTAATTATAGATTTAAAGGATTGTTTCTTTACCATTCCTTTACATGAGCAAGATACACAGCGTTTTGCATTTACACTGCCTTCAGTAAACAAAGCGGAACCAGCTAAAAGGTATGAGTGGGTAGTGCTACCGCAAGGTATGAAAAATTCTCCTACACTGTGCCAAATGTATGTTGCATGGGCACTTCAACCTATTCGTGCATCATGGAAACAAACAATTATTTATCATTATATGGATGATATTCTGTTCTGTCAACAAGCTGAGTTCACAGAAAATTCCATAGTCCAAATTACGATCAAACTCAAAGAAAAGGGGTTGGTTATAGCTCCAGAGAAAGTTCAAAAGTCTGCACCTTGGAAATACCTTGGTTGGTCCATTTGTGATGCACAGATTCGTCCACAAAAAATTGAATTACATACTGATTTACAAACATTAAATGATGTCCAAAAATTGTTAGGGGACATACAATGGATTAGAAATTGCGTAGGCATTACTAACAATGATATAGCACCTCTTACTTCACTTCTAAAAGGAGGTGATCCAGCTAAGAAAATAAGCTTAGAGTCCGTGCATCTCAAATGTCTTTCTGATATTATACAAAAAGTACAGACAAATTGGTCTAGCCGAAGACTTTCTGATCGACCAATTTCCCTCCTTATTAGCAATCTAGAACATCCGTGTGCAATCATCTGCCAGTGGCAAAACAAAAACGGGGAATTCCCCATAGATGTTGCTACAGATTCTTCCTTTTGTGCCACTGTCAGATCGAAAACAGAAAATGATTTGCGATTATTAGAGTGGATTTTTCTCAGTGTCCAACCAAAATTCAGTATTCAAACGAGACCAGAAGCAATTGGAGAATTGATTCGAAAAGGAAGATCTCGAATATTAGAAATTAGCGGTCAGGAACCAGATGATATCAGTATTCCGATAAATGGAGCCGATTTAGAATGGTGGCTGAGACATTCGATGCCTATACAGAATGCATTATTAGGATTTATAGGCAAGGTACATTCACGACAACCGAAAGGTAAACTATGGCAATTCCTTAGAACAAATCAGTGGTTAGAGAGAAGCAAAGTAAAAGCAAAACCTGTTGAAGGCCTTACAGTATATACAGATGCAGGAAAACAAAGACACCAGGCAGCATGTGTCTGGCAAGAGAATAGTCAATGGAAACAGCATTTAATTGAAGGTTCAAAAGAGGATTCATTGCAGACTTTAGAGCTCACGGCAGTAATATGGGCCTTAAATAATTGGCTGAAATCTGCTTTAAATGTTGTCACAGATTCTTTGTATGTAGCAGGTGTAATACCCAGAATGGAAAATGCCCTGTTAAGACAATCGAATAATCCTCGATTAGGAAAATTGTTTGTACAATTGAGAGCTATTTTAAATCAAAGAAAAGAACCCTGTTGTGTGATTCACATCCGCAGTCATCAATGGAATCTTGGTCTAGGTGAAGGAAATCAAATTGCAGATAGTTTAGTAAGTTCAGTACAGCACATGCCTCCAACAGATAAATTCCAACAAGCGAGACAAAGTCATGAGAGCTTTCATCAGAATGCCAGAGGTCTCCAAAGACAATTCGATTTAACTTTAAATGAAGCAAGAAGTATTGTACAGGCATGTCCTCAGTGTGGAAGCCAGATGTTAGGTATAGGAATCGGTGTCAATCCTCGAGGTTTAAAAGCCTTAGAAGTATGGCAAATGGATGTGACACATGTGCCAGAATTCGGAAGACTTAAATATGTGCATGTCACAATTGATACTTTTTCAAAAATGATATGGGCTACTGCTTTACCAGGAGAAAAAGCACTACATGTATGTAAACATCTTACAGCTTGTTTTGCTGTAATGGGTGTCCCAGAAAAGATTAAGACAGACAATGGCCCTGCCTATGTTAGCCAGAAAGTTAGAACTTTTCTAATGAGATGGGGAGTGAAACACGTTACAGGCATACCTCATTCCCCAACAGGCCAAGGAATCATCGAGAGAGCACATCAAATGATTAAAGGGTATTTGAGCAAACAGAAGCAGGAAGAGTTAGATTGTCAACAGCGTTTAGCAAAGGTGTTGTTTACCTTGAATTATTTATGTCTAACTGGAGATCATGAGGAGCCTCCTGTGATCATTCATCATTATCAGATCAGACTAGGAAGGAAAAACACCTTACCGGAATTCATGGTGAGATATCGTGATCCCACCACTGGATTGTGGAAGGGACCAGTACCTGTTATTTTTAATGGTAGAGGGTATATGTGTCTCTCCACAGATCAAGGTCCATTGTGGGTTCCAAGCCGAGCAGTAAAGCCGGAGTTGAAACAAACTCAACCAAGTCAACTCCCTGCAGCAGAACCTTCGGAGGTCACAGAGTGAGGTGTAACCTTTGCATTGATTTAGCTGTGACATGTATGCGTACTATAGTTATATAAGTAGATCTTTAAACACCACTACCTCTTGAGTAAGTTTATCAACACCCAGCACATCGTTTGTTATAAGTTGAGTATCTTTAAACCAAAGTTCTTGGAATTTGTTTAATCAATCCATTGCGATATTTAAACGGCAATGGAATACCTCAGGTTTATTGCAAAGTGCACTGTTTACGTTGATTGTTGTTATTTATATGTTATGTATAAGTTGTTTCTTATCACATATCAAAAAAGGATTAGAACACACAGCTAATCAATCCTGGCTTGTCCAAAAAGAAAAAAAAAAAGGAGGAATTGTGGAGAGTCTCTGGCTGTGTGCTGTGAACAAGCCAGGGCTTGATGCGGCTGTGCTACACGGAAGGATTTCCCTGAGACACCAGAGACAAAAGGAAAGTAAACAGAAGCCGCTCTGCCCTCGACCCAGGCTGCAGGAGGGGCGTTGCCGCTGCGCATGAACAGTCTGTGAACAGTGCCCTGCAGCCAATCACCATAGTGGGGGGGGATGAGTGACTGTGAGTGTAACCAATTGTAGCCTGCACTTGCCGCATGGCCTTTTGGTAGAGAGTATATAAGGCTTGGAAAAACGTGGTCTCGGGGACATTGATATTCAGTGTTGTTTAAGAGTTCATTAAAGAGTACGGATGGTAAATTCACATTGAATTAGACTCCTTACTCTCGCCCGGCCCGCCCGTTCGATCAAAGAGCTTATGCCGGCGTCTGGATTCGTCGAATTTGCTACCACTACAATTCTCCTGACAAGCTCCAGCTGCTTCCAACAGTCTGGGCTTTTGACAAGGTTGTTAAACCAATTGCTGCGAAAAACTGAGTATTGGGATTAAACATCATAGTTGTACATTGTATAAACATTACTGGGTTTGTATGATTAGTTAACAACTATTCTAAGGAGCGTAAGCTGCTGCTTTTAGCCCCAAACCAGCTCACTTAGTGCCCGTTTCCGAGCCCAAGCCCGGCTGCTGAGCCTGCTTTCCAGTCCCAAAAACGCAGGATTTGACCTGTATTTCTGAGCCCAAAGCCACAAACTCAACCTGTTTCCGAGCCCCAAAGTCGGCCGCATGAGCCTGTTCTCAGGCCAGGAACAGAAACTTCATCTCCGCTTCTGGCCCCAAACCAGCTGCCCTCTCCCCTTTGCGTCCCCTTTGTGAGCGGTGCTGGGGCCGGGGAGCTCAGCGAGGTTCTGCACGACAGAGCGTGCAGCTGGACAGCGGGACGTCGTCGGGCCACAAAAACCCCTTTGTTCTGTCCTGGTCAGCAGCTCTGTCTTACATTCTCATCCATGAGACAAAAGGAAATATTAAGCAGCCTAAAGGTTACCAGAAAAAACTATTTTTTAAGGTTAATACATAGTTTTTGTATCGCCAAACAACTTATTTTAAAAAATATTTACAATTATATAAACAGTTCATAAAAGGTTCTCTTCTTATCAACATTGGTCTGGTCAAAGCTGATTCGTGTTAGCACAACACAGTAAACCCCCGTGAAGGTCACACTACACGTTCATCTGCAAGCTGATAAAATACTAAGGCTGCAGTGATCCTGTGACACCAGAGGCAAAACCTCCCTGCAGTTCAGTGTTTATACAAGTCTGGTCAGTCACACAAACACCCAAACCACCGCTAAATGAGGCAAAAGAGCTCAGTGCATTCCCATCCATTGCTCACCAGATTGTCCGCAAGGGAATGAACCTACAGAAACTGAACATTTAAAAATTGACACTCGGGCCATGAACATAAAAACCACAGAAGATGTTTGGATTTCAAGTATTCACTGTGCACTCCTGTGCACTATGAAGATTACAAGGGGATGAAGTTGCCTTTGCTAAGTAAGTAGATGCTGTTGTCTTCAGTCTGCCCTGAAGTATCGCTTTTAGTATCACAAAACAGCATGGACTACATGGCAGATTTTCTCCCACCTCAACATCATTCAATAACGCATCCTGAGGATAAGAGAAAACCCTTTATTTAAGGAATAACAAGTTTCACTGTAACGGGCGGCAGAGGAAGGACAGTGACATTTAAAGTCCATCTGACGCAGCCCGGGCACGCAGCGCTTCCCACCGTTCCCAGTTCACTTCTACAGGCCGCTTTTATTTGAAATGCATAGTTCCAGAAAACTGTTTTATTGCCACTTCTTGCCTGGTAATAAAAAGGTTTGTGTTTTTTGGCAGGTGACACGTTCCTGAGGGTCCCTCTGCGAGCACACTCACCTTATTGCACTGATTGCTCCTCCTCAGCTGCAGGATCACGCAATGTGACCAAAATACAGCGTGAAGCAACTGTCTTCATATTGTACACAAGTCAAAGCCCACAGGAGGAAAAAACACTGTCCAACCTTTCCTTCCCGGTCTCTTCATGGGTTTATTTACCAATTCCATTACCAAGTCACTTGTTCTGTAGAGACCAACCAAAGAGTGACAGAACTCAACCCACTGTTTCCCAATTCAGGACAAAGCCTCTTCCCATCCTAACAAGAAACACGACAGTCACACACGTCCGGATCTTCCCAAGAACTTCTCGTGCTTTCGTAAGGCTCGGCTCTGCACAGCCCCACAGCAGGGCTGCCCAAATCCCCACTGCAGACACCGCCTGCCGACTCCGCGCTGACGATCTCACAGAGCACACGTGTGACCCGCTGTGCTGCCGCTGTCCCTCACCTTCCCAGACGAGCTGCGATCACAGGTTTCCCAGCAGCACCTCTCGAACGTTAACGCCTCCACGGAGCGCCTGCTTCAACCTCACCCAGCGAACACACAACCCTGTGCTTGAGCACAGACGAGTTCAACCACAGCGTTCCGAACGGCAAGAACGCCGTGAGCAATTCTAGGGGCTGTAACCCCGCTGCATTCAACATCTTCAAGTGCTCAGCAGACAACTAAAATCAGAGCTTTGTCACCCAGCTCTTTCTTTAATTAGTGCAATTTACATTACCAGTGAATCAGCCGGGCTCAGCTGAGACCCAGAGAACAGCGGCTGGAGGAGAAGTAGAACAACCCACAGCAGACATTTATCTACATTAGCTGTCAGTTTTCCTTCATAACTTTTACTCCAAGCCTTCTGGTTACACAGGCTCACAGAGACCTGCAAGCGAGAATGTACCAAACACAACATGCAGAGCTGATGGGGAAGTCAATTACAGCAGCTGGAGCGCCTCTGAGTCTTATGGGGGATTTTTTGTGTGTGTCTCTGGTTTTTTGGTGGTAGTGGTTTTTATTTGTTGCTGTTGTTGTTGTTTTTTAATTAGACAAGAATTCAATGAGCCTGGGGATGGAGTCAAAGCACACGAGCTAGGGCAGCTCTTTTCCCCAGGCTTTGCACTGCAGACACTGGCACAGATTCCAGAAATCACTGTTAATTAACTGATTTGCCAGCACAGCGCAGAGCACCCCGAGCTGGGTGTCTGCTGCACAGGACCCTCTGCAGAAATACCCTGGGCAGCTCTGCCCACAGCGCCAGCCCCCGCACGTCCCTCGGGCCAACTGCACCATTAGAGCCTGGGGTCTCCCTGCTCTCCACGGAATCTCCTCATTCACCTCAGATGGGGCCGTCAGTCCAAGTCCTGACCTGCAAGTTCCTATTTTGCACCTGCAGCTGCAGATAAAAAGTTATTTGCGGTAGCCAAAACTCCCCTCTGTGTCCCGTCCCTGCAGACCCGTCCTGTTCCTCTCTCAGCAGCTCCCTCGTCTTGAGCACTCTGAGGCCTTTTTCCGTAACAAACAGAAAGTTCCAGGGTCCACAGCTCACAGCTGCGTTGGGCAAACTCCCTTACGCTGAGCGAGTTCTGTACAAGCCGTTTCTAACCAGGTTCTGTACAAAGCCGTATACTGAGTAATTTGATAAGCTAAGGCAGCCTATTCCCTGACAGTGACTTACTCTGGCTTGCTGCAGCTTTGCTGGAAACTTGTATTTAAATTGTGTATTTCAGCCAGACGATCATAAGATGAACTGTAAGAGCAGCTTTTCTTTGCGGGCAGGAAAATACTACTGGAATATAGAATATTTTTTCAGCATAAAATGTTTTCTGAACATATTTCTTCATTAAATTATTGAAAGAAATGGATAAATTATTAGTATATAATTAGAATAGACACGTAGGAAACGTGGATAATTATTGTGGCAAGTGCCATTGCCACTCCTAAATATTTATTTCTAAGTGTCTCTGTCAGGCCTGGCCTGCTCTTCCCAGTTTTCCTTCCTCTCTTTTGCCCCATTCATTTCAAGTCCTGGTTAAACAAACAAACAACAACAACAAAAAACCCACACACAACAAACAACAACCAAAACCAACCAACCAAACCCCAGCCAAGCAAACAAGCACAGGTGGCCGAGCTGCCGCAGCCGATGGACGGGATGCAGGAGAGTTGGACTCCACTGGTGTTGGAAAGTTAACAGAGCATTATCAGAATATGAGATGAGCTGATTTAACTGATACACATTTGCCTCACTCCTGTTACTGGCTGCCGGTCCCAATGCTTGCTGCCTTTATTGTATTTTTTTAAAAGACTCTCTAGTCCACCGGAACTGCCTGAAAAACTCGGATGTATAGGAATACGTTTGGCTGTGCAGCTGGCTTTGGAATGTTGGGGCTTTTTTGAAACAAGTTGAACCATCCAGCTGCTTTTGTCACTTTTATCCTCTCTCCCCCACGCCCGTGAGATCACAGTGGAAAAGGAGCCTCTCTGGCAGCAGCCGGAGGTGCTGCTGGTGCCCAGCACAGGCGTCACAGCGCAGAGCGGTGCCCAGCTCTGGGTCACAGGCACCGAGGTGTCCCCGGGAGCGGAGCCGCGTCCGTCACACCGCGAGGGGACAGAACCACGTCCGACCAGGTCTCACCCAGAGCTGCGGGTGCAGAACGCCGACCGAACACCAGAGCTTGGACCGACGGGACCGTGCGGGCAGAACTGCCCAAGACCTCCTGCTCCGGTCCCTCTTCAGGAGCAGCAGCTCGAGCTGCTCTACACTGTGCCTGGCAAATAAACTGATATTTTAGAATTTCTGGAATCCGTGCCTGAGTCTCTGCTGCAGCAAACCCAGGGAAAAGGAGCTTCCCTAGTGCCGAGCTGATCTCCCTCCCACGCAAAGCTTCATCTTCATTTCTAGTTCTGGAATACCTCCTTTGAACCAAAGTAAAAGTTACTTTTGCTTTTTTTCCTATTACAGCTGATGACAGTTTCTGCGAATCTTGTTATATTTTTTACCTTTGTAGCATCTATAAAATTATTTCCACAGTCCAATTAAATTTGTTAAAAAAACCCACAACATAACCCTGTAGCCAATTTTAAACTCTTGCAGCTGGGCTTTCCTGTTACGTTTCCCAAACGCCACTCAGAACAAAGTACTGAAAACCAGAGATGCAGTCAGTATCACTGTACATTACAAATCACCAATTTCACTGTATTTACAGCTTTCCCCAGGCATGTTCAACACCTCCAGAATCAACACCTGATTGTAACCTACTAGTAACAAAACCACAACTTTACCAGTAAAGAGGAAGAGAAAGACAGCCAGGGTTTCTAGAAATCATGACAAGGCAAAAACTGGAGTACGATTCATCATTAACTGGCAAGACATTTTTAAAAAAGTACATACTTACTGCTATTGCTCTTCACCACCCGTCCCGTGTCACTGCGCCAGGCCGCGCTGCGTCCTCCCAGCGCTGGGGTGGGGACGAGCCCGTGTCCTCGGGCAGGAGGACCCCAGGGCTCTGGCACTGACACCAGCGCTCCTGCGGAAAGTGTCCCTGGCAGACAGGGATTCCAGCGGAACCAGGTGCTTCACTTAAAGCAGTAATAGCCAAGAAAGAAATGAAATGCTTGAAGAGAATTTTTACTTAATGCCAGGTACACCCGCGAGCTCTGCAAGAGACTCATCGCTGCCACCAACGCTGCGGCTCATTTAACCCTGCAGCCCGTCTGAATTCACACATCGCCCGTGCTGCCTCAGCTGCCCTCTGACAAACCTGAGGCGCCAGCCCCGCCGTTCCCCGTTAAACACTCCCTGCCCGCACAGCCGCTCTTTGCTCAGCAGGGTGACCCTCACCTCGTCCCGCCCGCCCGCACCCCCGGAAACCATTTTGTCTCCTCACCAACGCCCCTTGTTCAACAACTTTCTACCCCGGTCGCCGCCTCCCCGCACGCGCTCGAACGCCCAACTGCGCCCGACAGCCAATCAGCGCTGAGCTCCCGCCCCGCCCGCCAGGCGGGCGGCGTGGCTGGCCAATGAAAAACGGCGTAAGAACGGCGGGGAGGGAGGAAGGCGGGTGGGGGCGGGGCCGTCCGCAGCAGGGACCAATAGGCGGGCGGTGCGTGCCAGCCAGAGGGCGGGTTTGAAGGCGGCGGCGGGAGGGGGCGCAGAGCGCGGCGGGCGGGGATCGGGGACAGCAGGTCCGGGGAACAGGGGTCCCGGGGGGCTGGGGATCCGGGGACCGCGTGTCCCGGGGGTCTCGGGGTTCCCGGGGGGCTGGGGGTCCCGAGGGGCTGGGGATCCAGGGACAGCGTGTCCCGGGTGGTTGGGGGTCCCGAGATCTGGGGTCCCGTGGTGATGCTGTGTCCCCTCGCCGCCCCCAGGATGGCGCAGAAGGAGAACGCGAATCCCGGCGTGTCCAGCCTGCCCGAGGTGACAGCCCCTCCCCCGCGACGTTCCCGTGCCAGGGTGTCCCCCCGGGGGCACTGGGGTGACGCTGCCCTTTCTGGAGTGTCCTGCTCTCTGGGATGGGGGGGGTCTCGGAGTGCCCCAAACCCCGCCGGGGGGCCGTCCTTGGGAGGGGGTCTCGGGGTGTCCCCCGGGCCCCATCCCTGGGGCACCCTCGGGGCGGGTCCCGACCTCTTTGGGGCCGCACTGACCCCTGGGAGTGGCCCCGTCCCAGGGGGGGTGCGCTCAGGCACACGCGGGCCCTTTTTGGGGGTGTCCTGTCCCTGGGGAGGGTGTTGGGGTCCCCCACCCCTGCAGGGGTGTCTCGGGGTGACCCCCCCTCCCCGGCCGGGCCGCAGGTTCGCCGCGAGGAGCCGCTCACGCCGGAGCGCCGGCCAGGTACGGGGAGGGAGGGTCCGGGGGACAGAGCCCCTTGGGGAGGGGTTGGGGCGCCGGACGCCTGGGTCCCTTGGTGGAAGCGCGGGTGTTACCTGGGGGTCCGTGGACGCCTGTGTCCCACGGGAGGGTCCTCGGGGCCCCCAGGGTGTGTGGGGGGTTCCCGCAGCTGAGCCTTCCCCACCAGGAGCTGAGCCCTTGCAGCCCATTGCCCTGCAGGCCTCTCCCCCGCCCCAGTGAGTGACGGTGGGGGCAGCGCTGGGGGGCCTGGGGGTAGCAGGGACCCCTGGGGTGATGTGGGACACTGGAGACCCTGGGGTGATGGGGGAGGGGGTGCCAGGAACCCACCGGGTGGCACTGGGGGATGCCAGTCACCCCCTGGTGACAGCGGGGGGAGGGGGTCCTGGGGAGCTTCTGGGGACCACAGAGTGGGGGTCCCAGAGACTCCCTGGGTGTTGGGGGGAAGGGAGCCCTGGGGCCCCCTGGGGTGATGGTGGGTGGCACTGAGGGGACCCTGGGGTAATGAGGATGGCTCCTGGGATCCATGGGGTGACAGTGGGGAGGTCCTGTGGTCTGTGAGGCATCCTGGGAACCCAAGTATAATAAGTGGGGGGGTCCCAGAGACCCCCTGGGTGATGGTGGGCAGCACTGTGGGGTGCCCTGAGGACCTTGGGGTGATCATGGGGGGTCCAAGGACACCTTGAGTGGCACTGGGGGTGCCCAGTTACCCGCAGTATGACGGGGGGGCATCCCAGAGACCCCATGGGTGACAGTGCGGTGGTCCTGTGACCCCTGGGCATTGGTGGGTGACACCGGGGCTGGTGTTGACTATGTGTGGGCGCAGGTGCTGGGTGTCCCCCCTATGATGGGGTACCCCAGCCATCGTGTGTCTCTGCCCCCCACCCTGCAGACGGACCTTCACGCTGGATGACTTTGAGATTGGGCGGCCGCTGGGGAAGGGCAAGTTCGGGAGCGTCTACCTGGCACGGGAGCGGAGCACGAAATTCCTGGTGGCGCTGAAGGTCCTCTTCGAGTCCCAGGTGGAGAAGGAAGGGGTGGAGCACCAGCTGCGGCGAGAGATCGAGATCATGGCCCACCTACAGTCAGGAAGCACAAGCATGGGGGTGTCTGGGGGGAGGCGGGGTGGGGGAGCCTGGGGCCCCTGGGTGGTGCTGGTAGGGTCCTGGGGACCTCCTGGGTGATGGTGGATGGCACTGGCGGGACCCTGGGTTGATGAGGCTGGGGGTCCTGGGGTGATGAGGTGGCACTCGGGGACCCACTGGGTGACAGTGAGGGGATCCTGGGGAATATCAAGGGGTCCCAGAAGACCCCCTGGGTGGTGGTGGGTGGCACTGGAATGACAGTGTGGGACTCCTGTTGTCCTCTGGGTCATGGTGGGGGCTGTCCTGGACACCCTGGGGTGACAGTGGAGGGCTGTCCTGGGGCTCACTGGGGTGATGGTGGGTGGCACTGGGGTCCTCTAGGTGACACTGGGGGTGTTCTGGGGTCCCCTAGGTGACAGCGGGGGTAGGTTGCAGAGAGCCCACGGGTGGCACTGGAGACCCTGGGGTGGTAGTGAGGGGTCCTGGGACCTCACCATGTGTCCCTGTTCCCCTCAGGCACCCCAACATCCTGCGCCTCTACAACTGCTTCCACGATGAGCGGCGGGTGTTCCTCATCCTGGAGTACGCGCCCAGGGGGGAGCTCTACAAGGAGCTGCAGCGCCAAGGCCGCTTCGATGCCACCCGCACCGCCACGGTCAGGTCACCCCAAAATGGGGCACCCCTAGGGGGGAGCGCTGGAACCGCCCCAGACACCAGGGTCACCCACACACATGGGGGTCTGGGCCTCCTGACCAGCCCCAAATGCTGAGGTCCCACCCAAGAATTGGTGTTGGGGTCCCCAAGGGCCCCCTGGTCAGTTTGAGGGTGTCCTGACCCATCCCCAGCTGATGGAGGAGCTGCTGCCACACCCACAGTGGCCACCCTCTGTTCAGTGGGGGACCCTGGGGTTGCATGGGGGCTGTGGGGGTCCCCTGACCAGTTTGGGGTGCCCTGACCCCCTCATTTTGTCTCCCCCAGCTGATGGAGGAGGCGGCAGACGCGGTGCTGTACTGCCATGGGAAGAAGGTGATCCACCGGGACATCAAACCTGAGAACCTGCTGCTGGGGCTGATGGGGGAGCTGAAGATCGCCGACTTCGGGTGGTCTGTGCACGCCCCCTCCCTCCGGTACGGCTGTGGCGGGCCCTGTGAGTCTGGGGGAGCACCCCGTGGGGCTGGAAGAGCTAAAGATCACTGACTTTGGGTTGTCTGTGCACCCACTCCCCTTTGGTAAGGTCTGGGGAGGGGCCCTGTAGGGCTGGGGGGGCTCTGGGGGGGGTCCTCCATGGGGCACCCTGTGCGGACAGGGACACAGCAGGGGCTGAGACCCCATGGGGATGGTGTCACTGGCCTGGGGGTGACAAGCACCCCAGGGGGCCCGAACCTGCCAAGGCGGGGCTCCCCCTGAAACAGAGCTGCCTTTATGTACCTCTGGAGAGGCGGTGGGTGCGTGTACACGTGGGGGTGTCTCCTCATGGGGTGCCCCCCAGGCGGAGGACGCTGTGTGGGACGCTGGATTACCTTCCCCCCGAGATGGTGGAGGGGCACGAGCACGACGAGAAGGTGGATCTGTGGTGCCTGGGGGTGCTCTGCTATGAGCTGCTGGTTGGGCACCCCCCCTTCGAGAGCCCCTCCCACAACGAGACCTACCACCGCATCACCAAGGTGGGGACTGCGCCCTAGGGACCCCCACCCACCCGGGGAGCACCTCCGGGGACCCACAAGGACCCCAGAGCAACCCCCAGACTCACATGCTGTGCTCTCACAGGGGGGACCCTGCCACAGAGACCCCATGTTTAGGGAGCTCACACCCCCCGGAATCCCCTGCCATGGGGACCCTGCCTTTGGAGAGCAGCCCCTGCCACACATGCTGCTGGGGAACCCAAGGGCTGGGCGGGACCCCAGAATCCCGGCCCCACACACACAGCACCTGCCCTACACCCTCCATTCCCACTGTGGGGCAAGACCCACGGCTGGGGGGCCAGGGACACCAGTACTGGGTGGGGGTGTCCTTGTGCCCCGTCCATTTCCGGGGTCCCTGAGTCCCCCGTGTCCCGCCAGGTGGACCTGCACTTCCCGCCCGCCGTGCCCGAGGGTGCCCGTGATCTCATCTCGCGCCTGCTGCGCCGCAGCCCGGCCCAGCGCCTGCCCCTGCGGGACGTGCTGCAGCACCCCTGGGTGCGCACCCACTCCCGGCGGGTGCTGCCCCCCGCCTACACATCCCCACCCCCGTGAGCTCAAACGCTTGGATTATTAATATTTGCAGTAATATAATAAATATCAGCCTGCAGCTTTGCTAAACATCAGTGTCACAGTTCTGTCCAAAGGTGTCAACTACTGCATACAACAAAAGCAAAGCTCCAACTCCCCTGCAGCAGCTGCCAAGTGCCAGCACAGGGACACGGCTGCGAGGGCTGGTAACGGCACACAGGGCAGACCGCGGGCGACAGCTGCACACAGGGCAGACTGCAGCAGACTAAATTCTTGGGGAAGAAACCTGGAGTAGAATAGCAGCAGGGCTGGCACCTCCACAGAGGTCCAACCCCAGCATATAAACCATAGACTTCTGTATCTTTACAAACAGTTCATACCATCATTTAGTCCAACAGCAATATTCCACTGTGAGGTCTTCTTGCTTCTCTTTGGATCTTTTTCTCCGATTCCACATGGGCCTTTCGTGTTTTCAGCTGTAGACATTGTTTATGGTCCATAGCCTTGCAGGTACTGTTTTGTCTGAATAAATCCTTTCTTCTCAGCAAAGTGTGAAATAGGCCCCATTTTGCAGACGTCTGTAATGTCTCCTCCGTGTTAGCCTTGGATCGTTGTTTTTCCTGGACCGTTCTGTTCTTCCCAGCAAAGTGCAAACAAGACCTTATCTTGCAAGCGTTCAGTGTGGTTTGTAGTTGCTTTTGGTAAATATGAGCAGAACTTTAAAATTTAAGCAAATCCAGCTTACCAAGTAACATGAAGCAAAGAGTGTATTAAAAATCATACAACCTTTTATCTCTAAATAATTAATTTAGAGTGCATCTACTTAAGCCAAATTATTGATATTAAACTTAAATTGGGCTCAGCCACTGACCTGTGAGTAGTAAAACCATTGCCATACAGCTCACTTATTTAGCAGGGAGAGCTCACAGTGGGCTCACCCAGACTGTCGTGTTTAGAGAATAAAGTGGTTGACTCGCAGTCAAATTGCACACAGCAGGAAAAGTCTGCAAGAAACTGCCTGCACCCACAAACCACCAGCATTCAGTAGCCGTTCTGCTTCCTTGTGGGTCCCCTGGAAGGAGCTCAGGCCCCCACCTGCTCTGGAGCCCGCACCTGCTGCTGGTTTGGCTGGGGGGGAGTGGGGGCGAGTCGAGCGCATCCGCCACAGGGGCCGCCGGAGACGCCGAGGGCCGGCTTGCCGCCTTCACCATGGGGCTCGGGCGCGGCCCAGGAACACGGGACGGGTTCGCAGGAGCAGCCGGAGCTGGGGGCGGCTGCGCGGGGCGAGCGGGGCCGCGGGAGGAGGTTCAGAGGGAGCTCTGGCGAGCTGGGGATGCACCCGGCATCTGCCCCCGGCCGGCTGTCGCCTCCTGCTCCTCCGCCGGCCCCGGGGACCTCCGCGGGGGCTGCCCTGAGCCGCCTGCCGCCCACCCCCTCCCCCCCGGAGCGGACCTGACTGAAGACTGCGGCTCCCCGGAGAGGCCGCGGCCGCCCGCCCTCCTCTGCTCCTCGGAGGGTCCGTTTGAAGCGGAAAAAGGCGCAGTTGGGGGACGGGTTTGCAATTACTCAGGTAAATTATCAGCGGGTGTGTGTAACAACGGGGCTCAAAAGGCTCTTTTTAAGATCGCCAGGCCGTTATGCCGAAAATATACCAATTTATGCATATTTTGGCCCAAAATACAGCTCCAGCACAAATGGGCAAGCCGCGAGGGTGAGGTCAGGGCTTTTAATTCGTGGTTTGGGGGAAGTTTGTCCCGTTTGGAGCGTTTTCAACAGCAAGCTGGGAAATGGGATAGTTTAGAGAACCCCAAATTGGGGAGGAAATGGTTAATAAAGGGGCTTCGTGCCGCTGCCTTGAGGCAGAAGTGATGAAAAAAAAAAAAACACAACCTTTTTTTTCTTTGAACTTTTCCCCTTTTAAATGAAAATGATAATATTTGTTGTTTTCAGCACCAGCAGTGGAGGTGGGGAGGAAACAACTCCAAAAATATCCCTAAAACCACCCGGATTTAACCCAAATCTTTCGGGGAGGCGCGGGTGTAAATCCCTTTTAGTGTCACCGGTCTGCCCAGTCCCCTCCCCCACCAGCCTTTCCCCCTCTTTTTATCCCAGTTTCTAGGGATAAATTTCACCACTTTATTTCTTCAATTTCATAACTTCCCTCCCTTGGAAAAGAAACTTCTTCTCCGCGGGGGATTGGAGTGGATGATCTTTGGAGGTCCATTCCAGCCCCTAACACTGTGATTCTGTGAAAACAGAGCGGAGCAGGACGCTTGTCCCTCACCTGAGCCCCTCACTGTTCAACCCCCCGACCCACCCCCTCCCCCCCCCCAAAAAAAAAAGAGGCGTCTAAGGGTTTTTGTAATTGGCTTTTTTAAAATAAAAGGGTTTTTTTAGCAGCAGCAATTCTGTCCTCCCGGGCGCCAGAGCCGGCACGGCATGGCCGGGCTGCAGAACCGGCTGCGGCCACCGGGCGGCAGCAGCGGCGACACCCGGCGGCACCGGCGCTGCGGTTCCCGCGTTGCGCGCTCGGCACGGCGGGGGCGGCGGCGTTTCCTTCCCGAGCGGCGGCAACGAGCGCGGTGGCAGCGCCTCACGGGCCCCGCAGCACCGCACGGCCGGTACGGGCGGACGGCAGCGTGGAGCACGGGGGCTGCATGGCGAACTATAGAGGTGCCGGGGGGGAAACGTGTGCGGGGGCCCCTGCACCGAGGGGTCCGCCCGGGGTCAGCCAGACCAGACGATCCACATGGGTCAACCCGCAGCTGAGAATCCGCACTCCGCTGCGACTGTCCGGAGAGCGGCAGACACGGAACAATCACCAGCGCGGCCCCAAGCCGCACAGCCTTGTACCCAACACCATTTCAATTCTGTTTTTAACCAGCTCAGGGTCCCCCGAGGGGGTGCACCGTTCCCGGAGGCACTGCAATACCGGGACGATGCGCGGAGCGGAGGGAGCAAGCTCCGGATCCAACTCCCAGGCCCAAAAATCCGTTTAATATAAAGTCCTCTCATCGAGGACGTATCAGATATTAAACTGATAAGAACAGATACTACACTTGATCTTAGCCAAAAGGCCGAGAAGCGATACTTTGTAACCGCCGCCGCACCGCCCCATCCACTGCCAGACCCTCCCACCTCACGGTCACTCTCGCCGCGCCCGCACCAACCCCCGAGCTCCTTTCTCGCTCTGTTCCCCTCACTCTCCCCGCGATTCCACCGGAATCCGAGGACACCGGCCCTCGCCGCACCCGGAGACCCCCGCGACGGAGGCTCCCAGCGGCCCCTTCGGCCACTCTGGCTCTCGATTGGTGCATCCCCGCCTCTAATTTGCATTCTCCCCTGCTCCTCGTCACCCCGCCCCTTGTTTTCCGATCCGTGATCTGATTGGCACGATCCGCATCCACATTTGCATTCTCCCCGCCCACTCGCCTCTCCGCCCACACCCCGAGTCGATTTGCATATTCGCCGCGGCTTTTGCTTCTGTTCTATTTCTACCCAGCCTCTTCTGTTTCTGTTTCTCCTCTTTCTCTTTCTATCTCTGTCTTTATTTCTATTTTATTTTATTTTATTTTCTGTTTCTTTTTCCCGGCGGCCCGTTCGACATCTGCTCCTCTGATTTGCATGTCCCCGCCCTTCGTGCCCCGCTGCGCCCGCTCGCAAAGCGCAATGCGCATGCGCAGCTCCGCAGGCGCTGTTCTGTGGTTCCGCGGCAGCGCGCGGCCGCCGGAAGTGCTGGGGGCTTTTTTCCCCAAAATTGTCCTGTTTAATTTTATTCCCCCGCCCTTTTCCCCCGCTCCCGCCGTTGCAGACCCAGATTCAGGCTGTTTGGGGTATTTTTGTGCCATGGCGACGCCTCCCCTTCCGTGCCTGTGGCGCCGCAGAGTAAAGTCCCGATTTGGGGAAACTGGCCCCAAATTGCAGTGGGAAAAGGGGGAAATGGAGAAGGGGGCAGAGACAGCTGTTGAAAGTGCTTCTATATCTTTATTTCTTCAGAAATACATCAAACAAGGTTGACTTTTTAAGTCCTTTCTATATACAGGGAGTTTTGAGGCCAATTGTCTGAGGTTCAACACGGTCAAGTGCCGGGTCCTGCACTGGGGTCACAACAACCCCATGAACGCTGCAGCTGGGGAGGAGCGGCTGGAAAAGGGCCTGGGGGTGCTGGTGACAGCGGCTGAACATGAGCCAGTGGGTGGCCAAGAGACCACAGCATCCTGGCTTGTATCAAGAATAGTGTGGCCAGCAGGACTAGAGAAGTGATTGTGTCTCTGCACTGGGCACTAGCGAAGTCAAACCTCAAATCCTGGGTCAGTTCTGGGGCCCTCAGGCCAAGAAAGGCCTTGAGGTGCTGGAGCGAGTGGAGAGAAGGGAACGGAGCTGGTGAGGGGCTGGAGCACAAGTGTGATGGGAGCGGCTGAGGGACCTGGGGGTTCAGCTGGAGAACAGGAGCTGAGGGGAGACCTTCTGATCTCTGAACTGCCTGAAAGGAGCTTGGAGCCAGGGGGGTCGGGCTCTGCTCCCCAGGAACAAGCGCCAGGAGCAGAGGAAACGGCCTCAAGTTGCGCCAGGGGAGGTTGAGGTTGGATGTGGGAACAATTTCTTCCCCAAAGGGCTGTGGGGCATTGGAACAGGCTGCCCAGGGCAGTGCTGGAGTCACCATCCCTGGAGGGGTTTAAAAGGTGTTCAGACGAGGTCCTTAGGGGCATGCTTTAGTGCTAGAGTTGCGTTAGGTTGTGGCTGGACTCAGTGATCCTCAGGGTCTGTTCCAATTGAAATGCTTCTGTGATTCAAGATCTTCTAAAGCTGCAGTTGTGCCACCAGCCTGCTTAGGGTCCCCCCCAGCTTCCAACTGTCCTTACACTGAACAGGCACATGCACGTTTCATCTTCCAGCAGCAAAAACGCATGCACTCCCAGACCCATGCACAACCTCAGGATGCCCAGGCACACTTTGTTATTCTGATGTAGAGCCACGGGCATCCCTGCATGTACGGCTGCATGCAGCAGAGCAGGCCTGGGTCTAACTCCAGCGAGAGGCCGCTCCCCGCTGTCAGAATGAACTCACCTCGTGCTGCCCAGAGCCCCAGTGGGACAGCCCTGCCTGGCCTGCGGCTCTGAGCTGTGCCGGAGCGCCGCCCGGCCCTCGGGGCTCCCACCAACAGACACCCCCGCCCATTGCAGCTCCTGCTCGCTGCAGCCGCAGGTGGTTTTGCTCTGGCTGACGCACACCCCAGGCAGCACACAGCCCCTGTCACTCCAGCTCCTGCTCGCTGCAGCCACAGGCGGTTTTGCTCTGGCTGACGCACACCCCAGGCAGCACACAGCCCCTGTCACTCCAGCTCCTGCTCGCTGCAGCCACAGGCGGTTTTGCTCTGGCTGACGCACACCCCAGGCAGCACACAGCCCCTCTCGCTGCAGTCACAGGTGGTTTTGCTCTGGCTGACGCACACCCCAGGCAGCACACAGCCCCTCTCGCTGCAGCCGCAGGTGGTTTTGCTCTGGCTGACGCACACCCCAGGCAGCACACAGCCCCTCTCGCTGCAGCCGCAGGTGGTTTTGCTCTGGCTGATGCACACCCCAGGCAGCACACAGCCCCTGTCGCTGCAGCCGCAGGTGGTTTTGCTCTGGCTGATGCACACCCCAGGCAGCACACAGCCCCTCTCGCTGCAGCCGCAGGTGGTTTTGCTCTGGCTGACACACACCCCAGGCAGCACACAGCCCCTGTCGCTCCAGCTCCTGCTCACTGCAGTGCTGGCTGACTGAAGCTGCAGCTCTGTACTGGAGCTCCAGTTGCTTCAGCTCCTTCTCCTGACAAGCTCCAGCTGCTCCTACAGTCTGGGCATTCGACAAGGTTGTAAACCAATTGCTGTGAAAAACTGAGTGTTAGGATTAAACACCATAGTTATACATTGTATAAATACTCCTGAGTTTGTATGATTAACTAACTATTCTAAACTGTACAAAGAAGAGCTGGACTCAAAAAGGACAATGTGGGGTCTGAAAAGAGCCTTTCACCCCAGAGGCCTTCTCAGACAATGAGTCTGGCCTGGTGCACCAACAAAAGGAACGGAAGTCTTTCAGAAACCTCTAGCCATAATGTAACAAGACTAAGCCTAATGTAGCAAGACGAGGCCTAATGTAACAGAAACCTAACAGAGAAACTCTACAGAGACTGGACTCGAAGCTAAGCCGGGTGTCCCGTGCTTGCAAGTTGGTAAAGTAGGTCGTTCCACTAAATGAAGAAAGAGCTTATAGGACTTTTACTGAGTAGCAGCACAAAATGACAAGAGGCTTGTTCAAGAAATCAGGTTAAGAAGCCGACACCGGGGGGAGGAGGGAGTACCAGGCTGCTAAGACAACAGAGACATTAGAGACTCCGGTGAAGACTCTGGAATACCTAAGATGGACTTCTGGCAAGGGGCGGGTTTGTGTAAATAATTTACGTTTTATGCATTATCTAAGTAGTATAAGCAAATGAATATTCAATACATATAGGTAACAAATACCAAGAAGTGCAAATCATGCGCACACTCGATTAGAAGAACGATCCTCTGAGTGTCCAGTACGCTGCAATAAAAGTGCCGCCTTTTAGCACTTTCAAAACTGCTTTAAGGAATCTTTTTGCCAGCTTTTCAGTATCAGCACATTGGCCTCCGACAGCACTCTGGCGTCCGACACCACCAGACCCCCCCTCTGGGAGGTCCACGCACCTGCCCGGTCCCTGCTCTCCCGCAGCGCCCGCTGCCCTCCCACCCCCTGCAAAACCAGCCAAACCACCTCCCTCAGTGCCCATTTCTGAGCCCAAACCCGCCTGCTGAGCCTGTTCTCCAGTCCCAAAAATGCAGGACTTGACCCGTATTTCTGAGCCTGAGGCCACACAACTCAATCTGTTTCTGAGCCCCAAAATCCACCCCCTAAGACTGTTTTCAAGCCCCAGGAACGGAAATCTTTGCCTCCATTTCTGGCCCCCAACAGCTGCTTTCTGGCCCCTTGCACCCCCATGCGCGATGCTCAGGGTGGGTGGAGCTCAGCGCCCCCCGCCCAGCCCCGCACCCCCGGGCCCCACACGCAGTTTGGGAAGCGCCCGGGAGCTGCGGAGCGTCCGGCCCCGTCCTGCGGGCAGCACGGGCGGGCAGCGCTCCACCATTGCCGGGCATGGGATTTGGCCGCCCCTGCTCCCCCCGCCGGACAGGGGCTCGGCCCCAAACCCACCCCGGCCCCGGCCCCGCCTTCCTGAGGCCGCCCCGCCCCAGAGCTCGCTCGCTCTGGGCTCGGCCCCGCCGGCAGCAGCACGGAAGTCGGGGACCCGCTGCGCACGGCTCAGCTGGAGCTGTAAAACCAGAGAAACGGCCCCCGCAGGGCGCGCTGCAGAGCTCCCCCACTTCCCAGCTGATGTCAGTTTGCTCTATTTTTAACCAGCTCAGGGTCCCCCGAGGGGGTGCACCGTTCCCGGAGGCACTGCAATACCGGGACGATGCGCGGAGCGGAGGGAGCAAGCTCCGGATCCAACTCCCAGGCCCAAAAATCCGTTTAATATAAAGTCCTCTCATCGAGGACGTATCAGATATTAAACTGATAAGAACAGATACTACACTTGATCTTAGCCAAAAGGCCGAGAAGCGATACTTTGTAACCGCCGCCGCACCGCCCCATCCACTGCCAGACCCTCCCACCTCACGGTCACTCTCGCCGCGCCCGCACCAACCCCCGAGCTCCTTTCTCGCTCTGTTCCCCTCACTTCCCCGCGGTTCCACCGGAATCCGCGGACACCGGCCCTCGCCGCACCCGGAGACCCCCGCGACGGAGGCTCCCAGCGGCCCCTTCGGCCACTCTGGCTCTCGATTGGTGCATCCCCGCCTCTAATTTGCATTCTCCCCTGCTCCTCGTCACCCCGCCCCTTGTTTTCCGATCCGTGATCTGATTGGCACGATCCGCATCCACATTTGCATTCTCCCCGCCCACTCGCCTCTCCGCCCACATCCCGAGCCGATTTGCATATTCGCCGCGGCTTTTGCTTCTGTTCTATTTCTACCCAGCCTCTTCTGTTTCTGTTTCTCCTCTTTCTCTTTCTATCTCTGTCTTTATTTCTATTTTATTTTATTTTATTTTATTTTCTGTTTCTTTTTCCCGGCGGCCCGTTCGACATCTGCTCCTCTGATTTGCATGTCCCCGCCCTTCGTGCCGCACAGCGCCCGCTCGCAGAGCGCAATGCGCATGCGCACAGCTTCTTTCCTTTATTAGTACAATATCATTTCCACTGCATCATTTAATAGTAAGCGCACAGAAATAGAAGAGTACTCTGTCAGGAAGACAGAATAAATAGCAGCAAGTAAGTTTTGCAGAAGCGTACCTTGCTCTGCAACAGGCCCTATTTTTAGTATTTGTGTTCATATATTTCATTTTTAAAATATATTACAGTCGGCACATTTTTCATGTTAGCTTTAAAGTCCACTCTACAAGTACCTTAGGAAAAATGCAGACAGAGCTCTGACGCAGCGCAGCACCCCTGTTCCACCGCTCCGCTCCTTGGGCAGGGACCTTCCACAGAATCCCAGGATGTCAGGGGTTGAAGGGCCCTGGAAAGCTCATCCAGTGCAATCCCCCCATGGAGCAGGAACACCCAGCTGAGGTTCCACAGGAAGGGGTCCAGGCGGGTTTGAATGTCTGCAGAGAAGGAGACTCCACAACCTCCCTGGGCAGCCTGGGCCAGGCTCTGCCACCCTCACCAGGAACAAGTTTCTTCTCCTCTTGCAGTGGAACCTCCTGTGTTCCAGTTTGCACCCATTGCCCCCTGTCCTGTCACTGGCTGTCACCCAGCAGAGCCTGGCTCCATCCTCCTGACACTGCCCCTTTCCATATTGATCCCCAGGAATGAGTCCCCCCTCAGTCTCCTCTTCTCCAGCTCCAGAGCCCCAGCTCCCTCAGCCTTTCCTCACACGGGAGATGCTCCACTCCCTCCAGCATCTTGGTGGCTGCGCTGGACTCTCTGCAGCAGTTCCCTGTCCTTCTGGAGCTGAGGGGCCACAACTGGACACAATATTCCAGGTGTGGTCTCGCCAGGGCAGAGCAGAGGGGCAGGAGAACCTCTCTGACCTACTGACCACCCCCTTCTAACCCACCCCAGGTACCATTGGCCTTCCTGGCCACAAGGGCCCAGTACTGGCTCATGCTCACCCTGCTGTCCCCAGGACCCTTTCCCCTACACTGCTCTCTAATAGCTCATTCCCCAACTTACACTGGAACCTGGGGTTGTTCCTGCCCAGATTCAAGACTCTACACTTGCCCTTGTTCTATTCCATTAAATTTTTCCCTGCTCAGTTCTCCAGCCTGTCCAGGTCTCTGGATGGCAGCACAGCTTCCAGTGTCACCACTCCTCCCAGCTTGGTGTCCCCAGCAAACTTGCTGACAGTCACTCTATTCCCTCCTCCAAGTCATTGATGAATATATTGAATAATACAGCCCCAGCACTGACCCCTGAGGCTCTGCACTGGATCCAGGCCTCAACTGGACTCTGCCCATTGACCACGACTCTCTGGTTCTTCCCTTCAGCCAGTTCGCAGTCACCTCACTGCCCGCTCATCCAGACCGCACTCCTCAGTTCAGCTGGGAGGATGCTGTGCAGACTGTGTCCAATGCCTCACTCAAGTCAAGGGAGATCACGTCCACTGCTCTGCCATCATCCATCCATCTTGTTATGTCCTCATAGAAGTCAATGAGGCTGGTCAAGCACGACTTCCCCTTGGTGAAGCCATGTTGACTGCCCCTAATGACCCTCTTAGCCCTGATGTGCCTTGAGATGGCACCAAGGAGAAGCCGTTCCATCAGTTTCCCAGGGATGGAGGTGAGGCTGACCGGTCTGGAGTTACCCAGGTCCTCCTCCTTGCCCTTTTTGCAGACTGCAGTGACATTTGCTTTCCTCCAGTCCTCAGGCACCTCTCCCGTTTCCCAAGACTTTGCAAAGATGATGGAGAGTGGTCCAGCAATGACCTCAGCCAGCTCCCTCAGCACCCGCGGGCGCATCCCATCCGGACCCATGGATTTATGGATGTCCAGATTGCCTGACTGCTCCCTAACCCAGTCCTCATCAACCCAGGCAAACTCCTCCATTGTCCTCCTTCCTCTGGGGCCTCAGCGGTGCGGGATCCTCAGGACAGCCCCGGCAGAGCAGACAGAGACAAAGAAGCATTCGGTAACTCTGCCTTCTCTGGATCTTCTGTCACCAGGGCACCCACCTCATTCATCAGTGGGCCTACATGCCTCTGGTGTCAGTTTTATCTGCCACGGATTGGAAAAAGCTCCTCCTCTTGTCCTTGACCCCTCTCACCAGGTTTAATTCTAAGGAGGCCTAAGGAGACTTTATTTACAGCAACAGAAAGCAGTACAAAAAAAGACAAGTGAGATATGCAACCCCTTGTCATAGTCCCCCCTTCACAGGTGCACTCGATACAAAACCCGTGTGGACACATTCTGCTCCCTCGGACCCGCGGCAGCGCGGTGCGGTCGGTGCTGGTCCCGCTGAGCCGCTGGCCAGGATGCCGCTGAGGCTCAGCACCACAGGCTCGGCGTTCAGGTGCGTCCCGAAGGAGAAGCAGTTCCCACCACCGCCGATCAGCAACAACTCCTTCTCGTTCGGCAGAAAGACACTGCTATGGTTATGCAGCATTAATGGCCACTCCAGATGCTCCTAAGAAAGGAAAGGAGATTTCGAACATACAGGACTTCAACACATGTACCACATACAGTGCTGTAGAGACATCTCATACGGTACCTTCACCAGAAAGCATGGCCACAGTGGGTCTCATCTGGGACCATTTAGTCCACTATACCACCCACAAACGTGGGCAAAACTAAACAGGCAGAGAGCACAGGAACAGGAAGCGATACGCTCCTCTGGTGTATTCCATGCACCCAACAGCCCGCAGTTCACTGACTTTCGGCGAGAGAGAATGTCTTTGTACTCCCTGAACTTCAGTGTTTCCCCTTCCAAGAACACAGACGGTCACTTTTTGAACCCCTGTAAATCTGTGGCATTCGTGTCCTGTGTCAGAGTTCCAGAGCTTAACTATGTTTCGTCTGAGGGACTCTTTTCAATCATATCACCTGCCAGCTTCTCTTCATGCCTCCCAGATCTTACAGTAGCAGAAACAATGAGCAGTCACACGCTCCTCGCCACAAAAGCGAGAGCCCAAGACATGTAGTTATCCGAAAGCTCAGGAAAGCGAGCACTGTTCAGGTGACAGACTGGAGCAGAAACAAAATTGCCGTGTTGGCAACTGAGTTGTTGTTGTGGCCACTGGAGCCCGAAGAGGCGGCGTGCAGAGGCTCCCGTGCGACACGGTGCCGCGGGTCAACCCCAGCCCGCAGCTACGGCCACGAACACTCACCCCCCGCGCCGCGGGGACGACGGAGAGCTGAACGGGAAGGGAGGAACCCACGGGCTGAGCCGAAAACAGTTTGATAAGACAACAACAAAATATATATGTATATATATATATATATATATATATACACACCACTGCTAATAAAAATGAAATGTACTGTAAGAAATTTACTGTAATAAATATACTATGATATAATAAATATACTACACTATAACATAAATCAAATACACTCAGTGCAACCCCTCACAGAACTGCAGTCACACCGAACAGCCGGTCCTGGAGACAGAGCAGCCAGGTCCCGAACAGCCGACCCCGGCAAAAGGCAAACGGCGGAAACACCCAACGGCCAAACAGCTGAATGGTGAGCGGCTGAACGCCAAAGTCCCCATGGAATCCAGCTCCCGAACAGAACTAACGAGCCAATGCAAATTATACCCCAAGCATAGCACTAATGGTAGGGAATGTTCCACCGATCGATCTGGATGGCGATCCAAGCGCTGTCCCATCTGTGCTGCTCTCCCACCAACTCGCACCTGAAGCTGAAAGCCAAGGAAATCCTCGGTTTTCTTAGTAACAGCTGAAATACCACTGAGTCCCCACATTCTTTTCGTACCAGATCATAAACATCAGAACGCTGCTGCATGAAGAGAAATTAACTCGATTTCAGCCAAACTGGTACAAATGCTCAAGACAGAAGGCAATGCTGATGGGGGTACCCTCACTTGTATTATTTGAGAAAAGTTAAGCGAGAGTGATTAAGAGCAATATATCTGCCCAGGGTAAACGCTCCATGGCTTTTTCAAGCATGGAGAAGCTGCCAGCAATGGCTGTGGAGCTACTGCCTTCTAACGCAAGTACCACGGCAGTAATACTGAGCGTGTCCAGCACCGCGCAGAACGTCGCTGGCAGTTCCAGCCCCTCAAGCCTTGGGACCAGCCCGCACGCACTGTACAGCACTATCAACACCTCACCGCAGTACTGGCAGGTTCAAAAGCCTGAACAGTTTCACCTAAGTCAAAGCAAACAGCTCATAAGCAAAGGCAGCCACCCATCCATCTGCATCCACTTATTCAACGTAAATAAAACGGTTCCAGTTTATTATCACTGTACCCATCCTGGCTGCTGTCCAAGAGGAGCAGCCCATTTCATCTGAAGGACACGAGGCCACTCACAGCTCGTGCTATAGAGAGCAACAAAAAAATAAACCACGTGTAAGCACATGTCATGCTTTATGTCCCCAGGAAAACGCTGCAGGGTCAGCCACGTGCACACATGCTGCCTGTTGTAAAAACAGACCCGTCACAAATTCCAGTTTCACCAAGGACAGGATCCATATGCACAGATACCTAAAGAAACTAACATAAAAGATAAGTAAAAACTTCTCAAGCAACAGAACTTTCTCATAGAGTCATGGAACTGACATGATTAGAAGGGACCTTCCCAGCCCCCCAGTGCCCCCCTGCCATGACAGGGACATCTTCAGCAGCTCAGGGTGCTCAGAGCCCCGTCCAGCCTGGCCTGGGATGTCTCCAGGGATGGTTCATCCACCACCTCTCTGGGAACCTGGGCCAGAGTTTCACCATCCACATCATAAAAAATTTCTTCCTTATATCTAGTTTGAATCTACCCTCTTTAAGCTTAAAACCATTACCCCTCGTCCTATCACTACAGGCTCGACCAGAAAGTCTGTCCCCATCTTTCTTACAACCTCCCTTTAAGTATCGACGAGCTGCACAGAATCCCAGGATGTCAGGGGTTGAAGGGCCCTGGAAAGCTCATCCAGTGCAATCCCCCCATGGAGCAGGAACACCCAGCTGAGGTTCCACAGGAAGGGGTCCAGGCGGGTTTGAATGTCTGCAGAGAAGGAGACTACAGAACCTCCCTGGGCAGCCTGGGCCAGGCTCTGACACCCTCACCCCCAACAAGTTGCTTCTCATACTCACGTGGAACCTCCTGTGTTCCAGTTTGCACCCATTGCCCCTTGTCCTGTCACTGGTTGTCACCCAGAAGAGCCTGGCTCCATCCTCCTGACACTGCCCCTTTCCATATTGATCCCCAGGAATGAGTCCCCCCTCAGTCTCCTCTTCTCCAGCTCCAGAGCCCCAGCTCCCTCAGCCTTTCCTCACACGGGAGATGCTCCACTCCCTCCAGCATCTTTGCTGCCCTGCACTAAGGTCTCCCCAGAGCCTCCTCCAGGCTGGACGCCAACTCTCGGCCCATACTCATAGGAGAGGGTTCCCACCCCTCTGATCATTTTTGTGGCCACCCCTATACCCGCTCCAACAGGGCCATGTCCTTCTTGTAGCCCAGGCAGTGTTATCACAGATGAGACTCACTCAAAGATTTAGACTACATTTTGCCCAGAGTATGGCAAAATCCAGCTATGTGATACAACCTGTACGATTGTTATTCACTGAACCACAGAACAGAATCGCACAACGGCTGAGGCTGGGAGGGACCTGAGTGCGATCTAGTCCAACCACCCTGTGTAGAGCAGGGTCAGCTACAGCAAGCTGCTCAGTCCCTTGCCCAGTCAGGTTCTGAGGATCTCCAATGGTGGACACACCACAGCCTCTCTGAACAACCTGTTTGGTGTCTGTTCACCCCAGCACTACAAAGTTTTCTATGTTAAAATGGAGTTTCCAGTATTCCCACGCTGTTTTCTCCTTCAGGCAGCAGCTATAGTACACAGCAATTTCCACTATTAAGTTTTTAACGAAACTGTACCACAAACCTCCATAAAGACTAACTGAGGCTGGGGCGTGATCCGTTCTTGTCTTCCACAGAATCTGAAACGATGGTGCTTGTGCCCTTCCCAGTCCTGCTCCCCGGTGTGAACGGAGCCGCTCTGCGCCTCTGCACACTCAGACTCCCTCTCCTAACACCACTGTGCTCTCTGGGCTGGTAAAAGCACTCCAAATCAGATTCTGCCTCAAACACGAGTGCTTATTCCACTCACAAATTGGCTACTTTGCATTCTTTGCTCCACTTCAGGGAACAGCACTAAAGGTACCATGTTCCCTCTGCTCCACTTCAGGGAACAGCACTAAAGGTACCATGTTCCCTCCGCTCCATTTCAGAGAACAGCACTAAAGTTACCATGTTCCCTCTGCTTCATTTCAGGGAACAGCACTAAAGGTACCATGTTCCTTCTGCTCCGTTTCAGGGAACAGCACTAAAGGTACCATGTTCCCTCTGCTCCATTTCAGAGAACAGCACTAAAGGTACCATGTTCCCTCTGCTCCATTTCAGGGAACAGCACTAAAGGTACCATGTTCCCCCTGCTCCATTTCAGAGAACAGCACTAAAGGTACCATGTTCCCCCTGCTCCATTTCAGGGAACAGCACCAAAGGTACCATGTTCCCCCTGCTCCATTTCAGGGAACAGCACTAAAGGTACCATGTTCCCTCTGCTCCATTTCAGGGAACAGCACTAAAGGTACCATGTTCCCTCTGCTCCGTTTCAGAGAACAGCACCAAAGGTACCATGTTCCCCCTGCTCCACTTCAGGGAACAGCACTAAAGGTACCATGTTCCCTCTGCTCCATTTCAGGGAACAGCACTAAAGGTACCATGTTCCCTCTGCTCCATTTCAGGGAACAGCACTAAAGGTACCATGTTCCCTCTGCTCCATTTCAGGGAACAGCACTAAAGGTACCATGTTCCCTCTGCTCCATTTCAGGGAACAGCACTAAAGGTACCATGTTCCCTCTGCTCCATTTCAGGGAACAGCACTAAAGGTACCATGTTCCCCCTGCTCCGTTTCAGAGAACAGCACTAAAGGTACCATGTTCCCTCTGCTCCATTTCAGGGAACAGCACTAAAGGTACCATGTTCCCTCTGCTCCACTTCAGGGAACAGCACTAAAGGTACCATGTTCCCCCTGCTCCACTTCAGGGAACAGCACTAAAGGTACCATGTTCCCTCTGCTCCATTTCAGGGAACAGCACTAAAGGTACCATGTTCCCTCTGCTCCGTTTCAGAGAACAGCACTAAAGGTACCATGTTCCCTCTGCTCCGTTTCAGGGAACAGCACTAAAGGTACCATGTTCCCCCTGCTCCGTTTCAGGGAACAGCACTAAAGGTACCATGTTCCCTCTGCTCCATTTCAGGGAACAGCACTAAAGGTACCATGTTCCCCCTGCTTCATTTCAGGGAACAGCACTAAAGGTACCATGTTCCCTCTGCTCCATTTCAGGGAACAGCACTAAAGGTACCATGTTCCCTCTGCTCCATTTCAGGGAACAGCACTAAAGGTACCATGTTCCCTCTGCTCCATTTCAGGGAACAGCACTAAAGGTACCATGTTCCCCCTGCTCCACTTCAGGGAACAGCACTAAAGGTACCATGTTCCCTCTGCTCCACTTCAGGGAACAGCACTAAAGGTACCATGTTCCCCCTGCTCCACTTCAGGGAACAGCACTAAAGGTACCATGTTCCCTCTGCTCCATTTCAGGGAACAGCACTAAAGGTACCATGTTCCCCCTGCTCCATTTCAGGGAACAGCACTAAAGGTACCATGTTCCCCCTGCTCCATTTCAGAGAACAGCACTAAAGGTACCATGTTCCCTCTGCTTCATTTCAGAGAACAGCACTAAAGGTACCATGTTCCCTCTGCTCCATTTCAGAGAACAGCACTAAAGGTACCATGTTCCCTCTGCTCCATTTCAGAGAACAGCACTAAAGGTACCATGTTCCCTCTGCTCCATTTCAGAGAACAGCACTAAAGGTACCATGTTCCCCCTGCTCCACTTCAGGGAACAGCACTAAAGGTACCATGTTCCCTCTGCTCCATTTCAGGGAACAGCACTAAAGGTACCATGTTCCCCCTGCTCCACTTCAGGGAACAGCACTAAAGGTACCATGTTCCCCCTGCTCCACTTCAGGGAACAGCACTAAAGGTACCATGTTCCCCCTGCTCCACTTCAGGGAACAGCACTAAAGGTACCATGTTCCCTCTGCTCCACTTCAGGGAACAGCACTAAAGGTACCATGTTCCCTCTGCTCCGTTTCAGGGAACAGCACTAAAGGTACCATGTTCCCCCTGCTCCGTTTCAGAGAACAGCACTAAAGGTACCATGTTCCCTCTGCTCCATTTCAGGGAACAGCACTAAAGGTACCATGTTCCCCCTGCTCCGTTTCAGAGAACAGCACTAAAGGTACCATGTTCCCCCTGCTCCACTTCAGAGAACAGCACTAAAGGTACCATGTTCCCCCTGCTCCGTTTCAGGGAACAGCACTAAAGGTACCATGTTCCCCCTGCTCCGTTTCAGAGAACAGCACTAAAGGTACCATGTTCCCCCTGCTCCGTTTCAGAGAACAGCACTAAAGGTACCATGTTCCCCCTGCTCCGTTTCAGGGAACAGCACTAAAGGTACCATGTTCCCCCTGCTCCATTTCAGAGAACAGCACTAAAGGTACCATGTTCCCCCTGCTCCGTTTCAGAGAACAGCACTAAAGGTACCATGTTCCCCCTGCTCCGTTTCAGGGGGACACCATTTCCTCCACAGGACACCGTTTACCTTGAATGCAAAATGCCGGTACTCACCACATCAATTGCGTAGTCCAAGCAGAGACCAGTCAGTAAGTCGATAACAGTGACGCCTGGCACAGAAGACGAACGAAACCACACTCCACCAACAAGCAGAAGTTTTCCATCATGCACATGTGCAGTGTGTGAATACCTGTGAGGTCAAAATGAGACGGAATTCATCAGTAACCGAGGCAGGTAGAGACAGGCCCAAGATTCGCAGCGGAACGGCTTCTGCTCACCTCGGGATGAGAGGAGGCCGTGTCTCCACCGTCTGCCACCGAAAGCCACGTTCCAGCGCTCTCAGGAACAGAACCGAGCCCAGGGGCCGCTCGGCCGCCCCCAGCCCCCCGGCGATCAGCACCCCCCCGTTCCAGCCGCAGGCGCTGTGCGAGTGGCGGCCTTCGGGAGCCGGGCCCTCCACGGGAACCTGCGAAACACAAGAGCCAGGCTGGGGTTCGCCAGCTGAGCGCGTTCTGCACGTCCTGCGGGACGTGACGTCCCTCCTGCCGCAGGACAGGAGCAGCTGCCGGAGGGGAACGGAGCGCGCCTGAAAGGGAACAATCGAAACACTACACATTTTCCTCTGGGGATGGTGAAGTAGAAGTGTTTCCATTTACACTACCTCCAGCATGTCTCTGCCCTTAGTATACTTAGCATCATTCAGCCTTCCTAACGGGTTCTATTTCTGCACATTTATTAGAGGTAATTTTATTTTGCATTCTTGCGTGCTGCTTTTCTGTCCAAGACCATGAGTTTACAAACACATGGACTATGCAGCGACCAGCAAAGCAGGGATCAGTGGCTCAACGACAGAGCAAAAGAAATCACAGAATCACAGCATGGACTGGGTTGGGAAAGCCCTCAGAGATCATCCAGCCCAGCCCTTGGTCCAACTCCAGTCCATTGACCAGATCACGGCACTCAGTGCCATGGCCAATCTCAGTTTCAAAACCTCCATGGCCGGTGAGCCCAGCACCTCCCTGGGCAGCCATTCCAATGCTGACCACTCTCTCTGCACAGAATTGCTTTCTCATCTCCAGCCTCAATTTCCCCTGGCAGAGTTGAAGCCCCTGCCCCCTTGTCCTATTGCTGACTGCCTGGGAGAAGAGCCCAATCCCCCCTGGCTAGAACTGCCCTTCAGGTCGTTCTAGAGAGTGCTGAGCTCACCTCTAAGCCTCCTCTGCTCCAGACTGAACAAGCCCAGCTCCCTCAGCCTCTCCCCATAGCTCTTGTGCCCAAGACCTTGTGTTCTTGTCCTGCTGAACCGCAGGACTAACGTGCAGAAAGAAAACCGTAAGTGCAAGCACGAAAGGAAAAGGTGTAAGAGGAGGGTTTAAAGGAATATCACAGCAAACTCCACAGCTATGGAGAGGATTTCAAGCACTATTCGGTCCATCCCTGTCTCCTAACACAACTTCAACTCTATCTATTCACATCTGGGGAGATGGTTATTTAGTGGTTTCTGAAAGTCTGCAGTGACAATTTCTTTAGGCAACCTATGACAGCACTTTACTATCTTCCAATTAATGGCTTTTCTTGGCACCCAACTGAAGTTGCCCTTTCAACAGATTCCTTGTACTACCCAAATAGATGTGGAGAACAGGTTTCTTTGTCCTCTGTGCAGCTGTATTTTACATATTTGAAGATTTATTTCTATTTTGAAGCTTCTCCAGACTCAATAGCTACAAGTCCTTCAAAATCTTTCCCTGTAAGGCACGTGATCTGGTCACTCTTGTTGCATCTCTATAGAGCTGTATTGAATCACAGTATGAATTCTGGAACGTGCTGAGCTGGAGGGACCCACAGATCATGGGGTCCAACTGCTGTCCCTGCAATGACACCCCACAGGTCACCCCGTGTGTCTGGGGACGGTGCCCAGTCTCTTTTGAACGCTGTTGGGCTGGGGCCGTGACACCTCCCTGGGAGCCTGTTCAGTGCACTCTCTCCATCCTTCTCTCAGCAATCAGCTCTGGGTGCTTTACAAGGGTCCTGCTGAGAGTGAACGCACTGAAGGGCCAGCTCATGTGTCTCACAGGCAAAGTTCCCGGTGACACACCTGAACACACACAACAACAGCATAACACAGCTTACTCACGTTGAGCTTGTCATCTCCTCTAATTATGCGGCTCTCACACTATAATTGTGCTATGTACTGTTTTTAAATCTCAGTCTATCTTTAATAAACTGCAATTTGTTTTTCCACAGGTACTTCTTCCATGTCAGAGTAATTTTGACCTTTCACCTTGTGCATTACTGGCCTACTCTGCCTGATGTTACCTGCCTATATGATATAGATACTCTTTGCTTCGTTGTTCCTGACGTTCACAGCTGGGCCCCAGGCCTGATCCGGTGGGACAGCACTATTTCCAGAGCATGATTTCTGAACATTTTGAAAGTCTGATTTCCAATCAATTTTGCACTACTCTGCAATACCCATGTTTAAATCACGTTTCCTTAGTACGTTATCAAAGTGTCACACGAGGTGTGCCAAAGTCCTGCTAAAGTCACGATACGCACCCCTTCTTCAGGACAAAATGTACTGCCATGCCACAGAAAATCAAACAATGTTAAACGAATTACTTCCTGAACTCTTGTTGGCGGTGATTTCTCTCCCAGTTATCTGCCAGATATTTATAGGCTGTTACTATTGGTTTCCGTATTTTTGAGGACCTGAGATGAAGCTGATTTGGCATATGTGCAGGTTGAGAGCACCTGTTTCATTTAATTTATTGAATAACAGTCACTTTCAGTGCAAAGAAGAAAAATAAGTAAAGGGGGAACTGATAAGCAAAATCACACAGAGGCAAAAACCTGATAAAGGAGGGATAACGGAGACAATGCCGAAGATCAACAACCTCCAGTCACTAGCCCACGGGCCAGTAAGAAACTCCAGACAGCTCTGGAGAGGGCCAGCCTGGGCTTTGGGGGGAAGTGAGAACAGGAGGTTCAGGAGACTCAGGAGAGGCCCTGTGGGACTCAACGAAGCTCATAAAGGAACGCTCAAGAGAGGGGGACCATTGGGGAACAAACAGAAAAGGGTATAGAAGGGGTCAGCCCCATGTAAACAGTCACCGGTCAGTACACTTGTCTGACTGAGCTTTGCACCTCACCAATCCATCCTGCTGATCGAATCCTTTCCTAAGCATGTCTCTGTGTAACATCGCTCCCTGCCCCATGCATGTGAGCAATGCAAGAGGTTCCTGCGGCTGCAGAGAACAGCGATGAGAACATCGGTGAACACGGAGCCGGAAACAGAGCAGGGGGAGCGCTCCTGTGCCTTTTGTGCCAGCGGCTGCAGCGAGTGAGGGTCTCAGCATCATGAGCTGGAGGGGACACACATCCTGCTGCCAATGGATTGAAACTAAACGACTTACTTCACAGTCACTGTGACCCAGACAGGCACCCATCACCGCTTTGCTCACAAGTCCTTCACTGTTCACAAACAACAAACTGAGGAGAGCACCATTCCCCGTTGGGTCCTTTAGAATCTGCACCAAGAGGTTCTTCAACATGCTTCAGGAATTTGCTGGTCCTGTTAGTGTCTGCTGTACGACGTTCTCAGCTGACATCTGGGAAGTTAAAATACCCTCAAGGACAGGGGCAGCTGATCTAGATATATCCCTTAATTCCTTATAGGATAACTCGTCAGTGTTGTCGTCCTGGCTGGGCACAACATCTGCTTCATTCGCTTTCCCCTTAATCCTCACCCGAGGCTCCCAACTGCTGTCGTGACCAACGGCAAGCACCATACAGTCCAACCCCTGCCTTACAGCCAGCACCAACCGCCGCCTCGCCCTCCCTGGGGGCCCTCCGGAATGGCCTGTAACACCCGCCACAGCGCCCCAGCCGCGGGACTCACCGCACCAGGCCTCACCCAAGCCAGTGATGCTGTAACTCTGGGACTGCGCCAAAGCTGCTCACACCTCCTGTTCATCCTTACGCCGCGGGCATTAGCACAGAGACACTGGAAACGTGCACCCGTGCACCCAGCACACCATGGAACAGACTGAGACCTCGCCAGCCCCTCGGGCACCAGCGTGCTGTCCTGTGGCTCATCACTAGCAAGCCTGGTTTGATTTCCTTCCCCCTTCAAATCCAGCTCAAAGCTCCTTCAATGCGCCCTGCTAACTCCTGCGCAAAGACTCCTCTCTCCCTCTGAGCCAGGCGCATCCCACCTGCTGCCAGCAGGCCTGGCGTCGTGTATCACCATCAAAAAACCCCAAATTCTGCTGGTGACACCAGTCATGGGCCAGGTACTGATCAGATGGGTCCTCCTGCTTCTTCCAACATCATTCCCTGCAACTACAAGGACAGAGGAAAACACAACTTGTGCTCCTGAACCAGTGGTCCTGAGGCCTTCTTGGATCGCCCACGGACTTATTACTGCAACTTCATTGCTGCCTACCTGAAAAAGCAATAATGGCTCTGAGCACCATACCGGCAGGAAGGTTTCCTGTAACGTTTTTGATCCGGGCCCCATGGAAGCAGCAGACTTCCCTAAGAAGTGGGTCTGGTCAGCCTACTGGGTCTTCTGTTCTCCTCAGAGGAAAGTCTCCTATGACAATGACCCATCTCTTTTTCCTGTTGTAAGTGGTTTTGATGCATGGCGTAGGCAGACTTAACCTTGGAGACACGTCCAACCTAGATGGGCCATCATCCTCATCATTGTTCGATTCCAGTTCCAGAGCCTCATACCATTGTACAAGGGCACCTGGGAAGATGAGGCAGTCATGGAGGAGATGCGCCTGCTACACCAGGCAGGAACTTGCCACCATTCTGCTCCGTCTCGAGTCACCGCGTTCTGCTGGGCAGAGAGAGGACGGGGGATCCTCCACATCCCGTGTCCTGTCTGCCCTAGGGAAGGCAGGGTGCGGTTCCAGCAGTCTGCACCTCCCAGGCTCCCTGATATTCCTCAGCCCACTCACCTCTGCCCAGAGCTTGCCACTAAGCCCCTCCTGGGCTCGTCTCCCACACAGGGTCTCAGTGCTGCTGTCCCACACGGTGCAAGAGCAGAGCAGACCCTGCAGCCTGACACCTGGGTCTCAGTGTCGCTGTCCCACACGGTGCAAGAGCAGAGCAGACCCTGCAGCCTGACACCTGGGTCTCAGTGCTGCTGTCCCACACGGTGCAAGAGCAGCGCAGACCCTGCACCCTGACACCTGGGTCTCAGTGCTGCTGTTCCACACGGTGCAAGAGCAGAGCAGACCCTGCACCCTGACACCTGGGTCTCAGTGCTGCTGTCCCACACGGTGCAAGAGCAGAGCAGACCCTGCACCCTGACACCTGGGTCTCAGTGCTGCTGTTCCACACGGTGCAAGAGCAGAGCAGACCCTGCAGCCTGACACCTGGGTCTCACTGCTGCTGTCCCACACGGTGCAAGAGCAGCGCAGACCCTGCACCCTGACACCTGGGTCTCAGTGCCGCTGTCCCACACGGTGCAAGAGCAGAGCAGACCCTGCACCCTGACACCTGGGTCTCACTGCTGCTGTCCCACACGGTGCAAGAGCAGCGCAGACCCTGCACCCTGACACCTGGGTCTCACTGCTGCTGTCCCACACGGTGCAAGAGCAGAGCAGACCCTGCAGCCTGACACCTGGGTCTCACTGCTGCTGTCCCACACGGTGCAAGAGCAGAGCAGACCCTGCACCCTGACACCTGGGTCTCACTGCTGCTGTCCCACACGGTGCAAGAGCAGAGCAGACCCTGCAGCCTGACACCTGGGTCTCACTGCTGCTGTCCCACACGGTGCAAGAGCAGTGCAGACCCTGCACCCTGACACCTGGGTCTTACTGCTGCTGTCCCACACGGTGCAAGAGCAGAGCAGACCCTGCACCCTGACACCTGGGTCTCAGTGCTGCTGTCCCACACGGTGCAAGAGCAGAGCAGACCCTGCACCCTGACACCTGGGTCTCACTGCTGCTGTCCCACACGGTGCAAGAGCAGCGCAGACCCTGCAGCCTGACACCTGGGTCTCAGTGCTGCTGTCCAACACGGTGCAAGAGCAGAGCAGACCCTGCACCCTGACACCTGGGTCTCAGTGCTGCTGTCCCACACGGTGCAAGAGCAGAGCAGACCCTGCACCCTGACACCTGGGTCTCAGTGTCGCTGTCCCACACGGTGCAAGAGCAGCGCAGACCCTGCACCCTGACACCTGGGTCTCAGTGCTGCTGTCCCACACGGTGCAAGAGCAGAGCAGACCCTGCACCCTGACACCTGGGTCTCACTGCTGCTGTCCCACACGGTGCAAGAGCAGAGCAGACCCTGCAGCCTGACACCTGGGTCTCACTGCTGCTGTCCCACACGGTGCAAGAGCAGAGCAGACCCTGCACCCTGACACCTGGGTCTCAGTGCCGCTGTCCCACACGGTGCAAGAGCAGCGCAGACCCTGCACCCTGACACCTGGGTCTCACTGCTGCTGTCCCACACGGTGCAAGAGCAGAGCAGACCCTGCACCCTGACACCTGGGTCTCACTGCTGCTGTCCCACACGGTGCAAGAGCAGAGCAGACCCTGCAGCCTGACACCTGGGTCTCACTGCTGCTGTCCCACACGGTGCAAGAGCAGAGCAGACCCTGCAGCCTGACACCTGGGTCTCACTGCTGCTGTCCCACACGGTGCAAGAGCAGAGCAGACCCTGCAGCCTGACACCTGGGTCTCACTGCTGCTGTCCCACACGGTGCAAGAGCAGAGCAGACCCTGCACCCTGACACCTGGGTCTCAGTGCTGCTGTCCCACACGGTGCAAGAGCAGCGCAGACCCTGCAGCCTGACACCTGGGTCTCACTGCTGCTGTCCCACACGGTGCAAGAGCAGAGCAGACCCTGCAGCCTGACACCTGGGTCTCACTGCTGCTGTCACACACGGTGCAAGAGCAGAGCAGACCCTGCAGCCTGACACCTGGGTCTCAGTGCTGCTGTCCCACACGGTGCAAGAGCAGAGCAGACCCTGCAGCCTGACACCTGGGTCTCAGTGCTGCTGTCCCACACGGTGCAAGAGCAGCGCAGACCCTGCAGCCTGACACCTGGGTCTCACTGCTGCTGTCCCACACGGTGCAAGAGCAGAGCAGACCCTGCACCCTGACACCTGGGTCTCAGTGCTGCTGTCCCACACGGTGCAAGAGCAGCGCAGACCCTGCAGCCTGACACCTGGGTCTCAGTGCTGCTGTCCCACACGGTGCAAGAGCAGAGCAGACCCTGCAGCCTGACACCTGGGTCTCAGTGCTGCTGTCCCACACGGTGCAAGAGCAGAGCAGACCCTGCACCCTGACACCTGGGTCTCAGTGCTGCTGTCCCACACGGTGCAAGAGCAGAGCAGACCCTGCAGCCTGACACCTGGGTCTCACTGCTGCTGTCCCACACGGTGCAAGAGCAGAGCAGACCCTGCAGCCTGACACCTGGGTCTCACTGCTGCTGTCCCACACGGTGCAGCGTGACACCTGGGTGTAACGTGTTCCCAGCAGCACCCTGCCTGGCAAGCTGCATCAGCTGCAGCCACAGCCCTCTGCTGGGTAGATACCATTGCTCCCTGGCTGAGCCAGTGAACTTACTGTGCCCTGTTCACCTGCCCTAATCGCAGCGCTCCCAGTCGCTCGCACTCCCTGGAGGTTTCTTCTACAGGTGTAGGGGTTTGGCAGCAGTTGCCCCTGGCCCCGTTTTCCTGAATCAGGAAACCTCCCCACATTGTCCTGCAGCATCATGCCAGAAATGGAGCGGCTTGCCTTGGTGGCTATGAACGTCACGGGGAAATCTTATCAACATGTAAAATTGCCTAATGGGAGAGAAGAAGGAAGACGGAGACAGAATGTTCTCAGCAGCATCCAGCAACAGGGCAGGAGGCAACGGGCACAAACTGAAATACAAAAGAAATCCACTTAAACATAAAAACCCCTCACGTTTTACTACAAGGGCAGTGGAGCACTGGTATAGGTTGCCCAAAAAGGTTGTGGAGTTTCCACTGTAGAAATGACCAAAACCCAACTGGACAATATCCTGAGCAACTTGTTGTAGTTACACCTGCTTTAAGCAAGGGTGCTGGACTAGATGATCTCCAGATGTCCCTTCTAACCTCAACTACTCTGAGAAGACTGCATTTCAGTAAATAGCAAGGTGTTTAGAAGTCAGCTCTAACTCAAACCGCCATGGAGCACGACAACACCGCCAATGCCCCCTGCTTCAATAGGGCATTACCACTGCGGACCCAACACCACGGGCAGACCCCGGTGAACTGCAGGCAACGTCTGCTCCCCGCCAGGCCCCCCTCGGCTCTCACCACAGCGCAGGACAGTGCTCCGGCGTGCAGGAAACGCCAGTCCCCCAGCGCGGGCTCCACCGCAGAGCGGCCGCCGTACACAAACAGGTACTTCTCACCTGCAGACAAAGGCAACCGGGTGGAGGAAGTTATAACTTGGTATGCCACGAAGGCAAACATTTCTATTTGCATACAGAAATTAATTCAGTCAGGCAGAAGTTTTATATTAGGACATCCCACAACCTGATAAACATCTCCAGATTTTAGCAATAAATTGTTTCATAGATACAGGAATTACTCTCGTATCTAAATCTTTTATAAGATGCACAGAAGACCAAGTATTTTCAGGAAGAAGCTGTAATTTTCACATTTCTGGTCAAAAGACCCCCATAATCCACTTATGCAGTTGCTGGATGTTTAAGGTCTGAATGGTCTGTGGTTCCGTGTGTGGGCAAGAGAACCCCAGTTACACGGTACAGAATCAGCCACCCTGTCCCAGCTCTTCCCAGAACTGCCAGCCCCCTTGCCCGGCCGTGAAACCCACCAAAATGAGCAAACAGGAGCAACACACTGGAGCGCCCTGGAGGGGTACTGCCCAGGGTACGGGACGCGTGATAAGATGCAGGAGAAGAGTATCTGGGGTTTGTATGAGACTTATTACGGGATGCTCAGGAGAGGAGCCAGGGGCAGGAAAAGGGATAGGTTAGGTGATTTGCAAAGGTACAAACACAGGAAGACAGAGGAATACCAGGACGGAGAGGGCTAGTCACGTGTAACCGGGCTGCTGGGCAGCGTGTCTGTCTGGCCACGTCCCGAGCCCTGAACAGGAACAACCGAAAATCAGCCTTTCCATTTGTAGGTAGGTGTGTTTGTGAGAAGGAAGCCAACTAAACTGCAGTTGCAAATATATATTGTAGCACTTTCAAAAATGCATTATGAGCATGTTTCAGCATTATACAATCATATATATTTTTTTATTCCTGCCCTGCATCTAGAAAATTAGCAAGATTGCAGTTCATCTATAATAAAAGTCATTATGACATGGTATCTGTTGTATAGGTTCTGTAACGAATCAACCACGTGTTAACGGCATAGATAATTGAAACCATGATCAATTGTTGGATCAAAACATTCAGTTGCTCCATTCAGGAAACTCGGCTGCGCCTGCTCAGTGTTTCCCTTTCGGACTTGACAGGCAAGAATGGCACAGGCAGCACTGGTGAGATACAGCGAGAAAAACACATTCAAGAGAAGTTTAAGCCTTAAGCCTCTAAGACTGGGGAAAAATCCATCACTGGAACAAGATCTTTACAAAATGTAATTGGATTCTCTGAAGTGATGAGGAATCTGAAGATCGTATTCTTTCAAAAATGTTCAGCAAAAAGCCGTTGTTTCAGGCAAAGGAATACAATGCAACAACAGTAACTGTATAGCCTGTACTACACAAAAAGCAAGGCTATATTACGACAATTTGCCTTTTAGACCTCACTGTCTGGACAGGACTGTCCCATACATCCTGGAATTCACACACCCGCACATACCTACAGCTATTCCACTCTTTCCAGGCTTCTCACCTTGGAACACGACCTCCGTTGCGCTGTGTCTCCAACGCCGGGCAGCTGGCTCGGAGGCACGCTGCACACCGACAAGCTCCACGGTGAAGTCCTCTGGGTCACTGCAGCATTCAGGGAACTTCAGCCACAACATTCCCAAGCCTGCGCCTGACGGGGATGTTCGTCCTCCTGTCACCAGGGCCAGAGTGTTCGAGAGACGTGACACGGTGTGGTACAACCGCCCGTCTGTGGAGATACAGAACATCATGGTTCACAGCAATCCTCCTCCCATGACATTTATAGAATCAGAGAACCATTTTGGCTGGAAAAGACCTTTAAGATCATCAAGTCCAACCATTAACCTAACACAGCCGAGTCCTCCTCTAAACTGTGTCCCTAAGTGCAACATCCACACATCTTTTGAATACCTCCAGGGCTGGTGACTCCAGCACTGCCCTGGGCAGCCTGTTCCAATGCCCCACAGCCCTTTGGGGAAGAAATTGTTCCCAGATCCAACCTCGACCTCCCCTGGCGCAACTTGAGGCCGTTTCCTCTGCTCCTGGCGCTTGTTCCTGGGGAGCAGAGCCCGACCCCCCTGGCTCCAAGCTCCTTTCAGGCAGTTCAGAGATCAGAAGGTCTCCCCTCAGCTCCTGTTCTCCAGCTGAACCCCCAGCTCCCTCAGCCGCTCCCATCACACTTGTGCTCCAGCCCCTCACCAGCTCCGTTCCCTTCTCTCCACTCGCTCCAGCACCTCAAGGGCTGTCCTGCAGTGATGGGCCCAAAACTGCCCCCAGGATTTGACATCACCGTGACATCACCTTTCCATTAGATATTTTGCTGTTAGCTCAAGAACCTGTTCCTTATACTTGCCATCAGTACAGGAACTCACCCCATCTTTCACCAGAATGTTCCGTTTTCACACAGCCAGCTTTCCAGCAGCCTGCATGCTTAATTAGCACATTGAACTGCCTCATACGGCAGTGCTGTCCATCCTCCTCCCCAAAGCCTCCAGTGGTGAGAATCACATTGGGTTCTATGAGAACAGAGCGGTGACCGTAACGTCTCAGGCCAGTCTGGGAGGGCAGCGCGCAGGCTGTTGCTGTGACAGTCCCCGCTGTCCGGACAGGACCGTCGCCGTCAGCTGCAGGCCAAAGAGAACCAAAGAGCTCCGGCACAAACAGGAACGAAGTACTACATTTTAAACGAGAGGTTAAGCAAATCTGTTCAGCTTTTCAAGAAGAAAACATTGTGCAGCAAGTCGACAGAGCACACACACAGCTGGATGTGACCTAGAAATCAACCTGCAATGGTTCAACTACCCTGCGCCAACTTTCAGCTTCCGCTCCCTCAACTCCCGAGAGTTCTGAGGCTCTTTAAGGGGTGCAGCTGGGACCGGCTGAGAGCCCGGCTCCTGAGCTGCTGCAGCGAGACAGGATCGCTCCAACACCTTCCAAAGGAGAACCTTCCTGATAACACAGTATTCGGTCACTGAAATAGCAAAGAGCAGTAGAAAGAGAACAAACACCTGGAAGCTGGATTTCCAAGCTTCTTGCTGGATTTTGATGCTACCTTCACAAACACATTGAAATAAAGTTCCAAAGCACGATGAATCATCTCTGTTAATTCCAATGATCGTACTACAGCAGAATATTTTCAGTTATCTAAATCTCTTCTCTCTAAATACTATATCCCTTAGTATGAAACGAGCTTTGAACACGGGGCTCTAGCTCACCCATACATTGTACAAATGGTTTGATTTTCATCAGTTTCTATTTTGCATCTTCTTTGTTTCAACCAAGTGCCTTATTCTTGTGTTATAAGGATGGTGAGGTGGAGGGAAGCGGGTTTCGCTGTGGTTTTTGTACGCCATACCCAGAAAAACTGCCTGTATTGAACGCTGTTTAGTAAAAGAACCTACTTTGTATTGTTTGACTTGTATTTCACCTCCTGGGGCTCAAACGTCTTCCTACAGCTGGATCTTTCTAGACCGAGGGATTCTTTCATTTCAGGAAATACACCCACCATGTTCTGTTTGGAAGACTCAGGACCTGCACTTGGGACTGGGGACCCACATCTATAGGAGAGGAGAGCTGGGGGTACACCCTGGTATCTGAGACAAACCTTCGGACGTTCCCAGTAAAAAATACCTAAGCATGGACAATACATCAGATTTTGAAGGCTTTTGCTATCAGTCTTGAATACAACAGAAGCAGCAGCAGAAAGGCCCTATTGCTGTCTCCAAGGAATCAAGTGTCTTCACTGAGCAAAGGTCAGATTTGTTTTCCTTTAACCTTAAGGACAGATCCTGTGCATATAGGGACCTTTAAGGTTTGAACATCAGATGAGTGACACTCGCACATTTATTCAGCTTCAGCGTCACTGCACATTTTCAGCTCTAATAAGACAACGCACCGCACTGAGCGCCCTGCTGGCCTGAGGAGCGCCATCCTGCTTCACCGCCTTCCAGCTGCCCTTCCTGCTCCTGGAACACAGCCTTCCAGTTGCAGAGAGAATTACTGGTGGTGCTACACTGCGGACAACGCTAGTGACGTGAAACAGGTTAAATCACTCTGCTTTCCACCCTGAGAAAGGAACCAAGCAGCCAAAAGCAGGAACGTCTTGGACTGCAGCTGCTGCCAGGCCATTTTATCAGGGACATACAGGCTTGGTCCTGGCTGTTCCTCAGCTGCACCGCTTTTCTCCATCTAAAAAAGGCCACATACAGATTTAAAAGCATTTCAGAAACAGAAATACTACACACACAATTCCACTCACAAGGGACAACAAAACAAAGCACAAACTTCATGACGGTCCCGAGTGCTCTGCTGGATGACACTGCGATAGTGCAGTAATAAAATACAGCAGCCTTTCGCGAGCTGGAAGAGCAGAATGGCTCAGAACGCCATGTGTGGAGGCAAGCAGGAGTAAATTGAAGAGGGGGCACTGTAGGATCCCAAACATCGGAGGAGGAGCAGGGCAGACCGGCACTGCAGCCACGCACTGGGGTCCCACGTACAAACAGAAGTGAGAGCTGTCCAGGGTCAATAAACGGGAAGAATGAAACTGATGAGAACCACCAGAGTCAGGATGAGGCCCTGGCCTCACTACAGGCAGCAGCACCATTGCTATGGGGATGGGGAAAGCTACTTGGATCAGCATGCCATCTGTTCCTTCCGGGCTCCTACTGCTTCCCAAAATCTCCCAGAGAAGCCTCCATGGTTAAAACAATACTATGAGAAGCAGTCAGTGTGTACCTGCCAGGCTGGGTAACAACGGAGTCCAGGAAGGTTCCATCCCCTTTGACGCAGCCAAGACAAAGTAATGAGAACATTTCAGGTGCCATTCCTGCAGCGAGCCCAAAAAGGAAATAAACATCCTGTGAGAGTCGGTCCAAGATGGAGCAGTATTTGCCTGAACATCGCCATCGAGAACTTAGAGAACTGAAGCCGAGCCCGAAAGAACAGACGGACAATGATTTGGAGAGAGGCCCGAGGAGAAGCATTGTGTTGCACTATTTCTCCGATACGGGGGGGCTGCTGCTTACAGTGGCTGTTGTGTGGACTTTGCCGCTGCTTCAGCCAAACCAGCCCCCACCTCCTGAAAGTGATTGTTATGAGGGTCTCTTCGACCCAGGGACAATCGCCGCCGTCCAGATGTGTGCTCACCTGCAGCCTCGGTCACACGTGTCCCTCACCTGCTCCCCCAAACAGTGGCCAACGACAAGGAGCATGCCCAGCAGCTCGCCAAGGGTCCTGAGGTCACCCAATGGACCAGAGAAAGACCCCTGAATGCTGGACACGTTAGCGCTGGCAAAAGAAAGCGTGGATCTTTCGAGCCTGCACAGTACGAGCCTGGGCTGCGAAGTCAAGGCGGAGATTGGGCTAAAACAATGGGAGCGAGGGGGTGAAGAAGCGTAAAAGGTGACTCCAGAAGGGACACTGAGAAGAACCACGACGGAGGACCAGCAGGACTCCACGGGACCGGAGACCAGAGGGAGCTGCTGGAACTGGACTGGTGATAAACGCAACCTCATTTCTCATCTTTTCCTTTACTTTTCCCCGTTTCTTTCCCCTTTCTTTTCTTACTCTATCGCGTGCTGTTTTACGGGCAAATTAATAAAGTAACACTGCTTGATTGAATTATAACTCCTTGGCTTTTTGGTCGCCTTAATTTTGCGCTCTGAGATCAAGGTAAAAGAACCATCAGGAGTCCATCGCCGGACGGACCGTGACACATCCCCCTCCAAACCGCAGGGCGCGGCAGCGAGGATCTCTGCACGCCGGGGAGCAGAGACCAGCCCAGCGCCGCTTCAACAGCGCCGAGAATCAGGACACTGCAGGTCAGCCTGGAAAGCGTGTGGACACCTTCCTCACCCCAGCCTTCCAAAGCTTACAGCTCAGGGGTTTTCTGAGCGAGAAGCTGTGTCCTTCCTCGATGGATTTCTCATCCATGACCCTATCCAGTCACTCTTTGAACTCACATAAACTTTCATCATCTGTAACATATCGTGGTGAAGAGTTCCACAGTGTAATTACACCCTGCATAAGGAATCTCTTTCTTTTGAGTCAGCTTTCCCTTGTGCTTCTCAGAGCTGAGCACAGAAAAGAGTGAGGGCTGTGTACCAGAGGCACTGGGGTTCTTAAAGGCCAGGGAATACAAGTGATCCCAGAGAAATCAAAATGTCCCAAGGTGCAACATGGTCTCTGCTGGCTGACAACACATAAATGTGACTCCAGTCTGGCCTCGGAACCTCTCCAGACGCAGAAGCACAAGCAACAAGAGAGGAAGTCCATAGCAAGACTGGAGTCCAGCCCGGCTTTTATGGACATCAGGGAACTGAGTACGCCCCTTCCCATGGGGTGGGATGTATTCAGACAACTACATGAACAGAGAGCATAAACATGAATTTAAAGGGTACAATATTAGCATAATCATCCCAACTTTTACCAGAAGTAGAAAGCATTGAGCACTGTAGGGGAAAGGGACCTGGGGGTCCTGGGGACAGCAGGGTGACCATGAGCCAGTACTGGGTCCTTGTGGCCAGGAACGCCAATGGTACCTGGGGTGGGTTAGAAGGGGGTGGTCAGTAGGTCAGAGAGGTTCTCCTGCCCCTCTGCTCTGCCCTGGGGAGACCACACCTGGAATATTGTGTCCAGTTGTGGCCCCTCAGCTCCAGAAGGACAGGGAACTGCTGCAGAGAGTCCAGCGCAGCCACCAAGATGCTGGAGGGAGTGGAGCATCTCCCGTGTGAGGAAAGGCTGAGGGAGCTGGGGCTCTGGAGCTGGAGAAGAGGAGACTGAGGGGGGACTCATTCATGGGGATCAATATGGAAAGGGGCAGTGTCAGGAGGATGGAGCCAGGCTCTGCTGGGTGACAACCAGTGACAGGACAAGGGGCAATGGGTGCAAACTGGAACACAGGAGGTTCCACTGCAAGAGGAGAAGAAACTTGTTCCTGGTGAGGGTGGCAGAGCCTGGCCCAGGCTGCCCAGGGAGGCTGTGGAGTCTCCTTCTCTGCAGACATTCAAACCCGCCTGGACCCCTTCCTGTGGAACCTCAGCTGGGTGTTCCTGCTCCATGGGGGGATTGCACTGGATGAGCTTTCCAGGGCCCTTCAACCCCTGACATTCTGGGATTCTGTGATCTTTTGAAAAGCAATACCCAAAAATTCATGGAAATACTGAAAATGGAAGAATCCACTGTTCATCCATGGGCAAATTATTCTAAAAATGAGCCGCTCTCAGTACTAAGTGTGTATTTTACATTTCTTATCTAATTCAACCTATCTTCTTCCCAGTAAGACCTGGATCCTACTTTATCTCAATGGCCAATTGCAGAGCTTGCTGTTACCACGTACCTTACTCCTATGCAAGTTTTTCAGCTTGCAGTTGTGTACACGTTAACCTCATCTATACGAGAAGTGATAAAGAGTTTTCACTTTCTCATGTACAAGCGGTTGCCTTGATCTACAATAACTCTTGTGCGCATTTCTTCCCACACCACTTTTAACTGGCCAGCATCCTTCAGTCATCGCCTTTGCACTCACGTAGGAAATGCTGGCGAAACACGCGCAGGCACGTCAAAGTGTTCTCACGCTGCAGGCTTTGCATTTCCAGAGAGCGTTACAGAGAACCACAAAGTCAAAACGGAAACTTCTGGTAAGTGTCCTACAGGATATTTATCTCAAAAGTTACTCAGTATTTTTGACTTCTCATCCAGACTTCAAACAGTCACAAACTTTGCCAGCATTTAACGTCAAAATTGCAAAGAATAGAGAAAGAAAGGCTGTACAAAGACCAAAAAAATATCTGAAGCTACTAACCTGTCCCCAACAATGAGGCACGGGAACAGCCTACAGAAATGCAAAAGGCAGGACAAGTGCATGTACTTTCCCCAGCAACGCTCCCAACCATTCGCAGTCAGGAACCTCACATTGGGTGTATTCTTATGTATTGATTAATCCTCAATGGATTTCTCTTTGATTAAAACAATTGCCCCGAGCCCATGCAAACTTACAGCACCTACAAGACCTTTTATATCACCAGCGGGTTTTCTATGCTAAGACTGTAACCCTGAGAGGCCACTCACAGGGGAAGGAACAAGCAGCTCTTCGAACGCCAAAGAGAGCGCTACCTGCCCAGCTTCACACAGAGCTGCCTGCAGGCCCTGCATTAACCGAGTCTGATCCCAGATCTTCCTGCCTGTATGACATCTGTGCCTTAGCAGCTGCTGCACAGAACTGTGGCTACGAGAACTTGCATAAACCTCATCAAATCAAAGCCAAGGCACTGGCATTCAGAGTAAAGGAGGGTTACCTCGTATTCATCAAAAGGCTCCAGAGCCTGCACTCTCTGCCGCTCTTCTTGTGGAGTACAACGGGTGAAAAACTCATTCATATCCATGACGCTGCACTCGGTCCAGCCCTGCAGAGAGAAATCCCTCACAGTCATTATCCCTGGAAGGCCAGAACTCACCTCCCACAAGAAAAGAAAACACCTGAATTAAACACCTGTGTGATCCTTCAGGATTGTCTAGCTGGATCAACAGCAGCCCAGAATCTGGTGAGGATGGATCTTTTACCTGTAAAGCTCTTAAGAACTTATTTTTTATATTAAAAGTCTCAGAGAAACCCCCCTTGCCTCACATCCATGCCACAAAGCACACTGCAAACTGGCTGGAACGACCTTTGAATGACTGCTCATGCTGCTAGAGAAGGCAGTGCCTCAGCCTTGGCCCTGTTTGCTTCGACTCAAACTGACACAGCCAATGACCTCCAAAGTTACTTAGTGCTACCACCTTTCCCAAGTAAATCACGCGTGCTGCACGCCCCGGAGCGGCAGGAACCCACCTTTTCCGAAAAGCGCCTGTGCTGCGCTCCGCAGTCGGGGTACTGCGCCAAGGAGCGCAGCGCCGAGCGCCGCTGGCTGAAGTGCCGCTGCATGACGCGTCCGAAGGGGTCCCGCGGCTGCACCTGCTCGTACAGCACAAAGCACGCCCGAGGGAAACGATCTGCTGCCCACTGGATCAGCGCGTCCGACCTGTTGGGCAAATTGAGCACAAGACATGAAACAACTGAGGGTCCACCTGTCACACGGCAAACGCAACGTATCTTCTTGCAACCCCACTAAACATGTTACTAAGGCACCCTGACAGAGGTAATACACATAGAGAATCCTGTGCTGGAGACCATGAACATCCCTCCCCAATTTGGGCAGAGAACTCAGGGGATGAGAAGAACAAAACTCAAACCCTTCCTTTGAAGTTTTGCTGCTGTTTCCTCCTCCCTTTCAGGACGCCAAGCGGCACTGATTGTATTACAAGGAGCTGACTGGGACTTCCAGAGATTTCCTGAGGTCCTAGTCACAGGACGGGAAGTCCCCAGGAGACGTACACACAAAGCAGCTTGTTCTTCTCATTTCGCCAACAGACGACACCTCCACCAACCTGCTGTTCTCCATGTAGGTGAGCACCACCTCTGCTATGAAGAGGGTGGGGGTTTCGCTGTCCAGTCCCGCTCCCTCCAGGGCTCTCTCCAGCTCCGACAGCTCGGACAAATCCACTCCCAGTAACTTATAATCCTCTCCGGAAAAGGCAATGACTCCTGGGAGACAGAAATGGTACAACCTCACTACAGAGCCGATGCAGCACTGGGGCCAAAGAGGGCAAACGGAAAAACCAACCACACAGGCAAGCACTCCCGAGACCGTGCACGCCGACTCCATTCTCCGGGACAAGTCCACGACAATCCCCATCTCTACACGAACCATTAAGGGATAATGCGAAGAAGCAACCCATCAAATGCATTATTCCCAATGTAAATTTCATCCACAGTATTATCACATTTACTATAACAACAAAACTTGAACATATTTCCTTTAAAAACGTTTTTATAGAACCACTACAATACAGAATCAAATCTCAGGTGCTCTCATTCATAGACCTTTCAGTTCAGGCTAAAAAAGGACCACTGCTCTCACAGAATTTGAGCGGTTTGCCCCACAACCATGGAGCTGTTTCCATTTTCCGTGGTTTGTTGGGTTTTTGAACAGATTTCATCTCTGTAACCTGGCGCTGAAGCCCGACCGAGCCCGTGCGAGCCCCCAGGACCGGTCTCACAGAGCGCCCTTCTCGGAAATACGTTCCAGTTCATTATTTGCGAGCACCGTCATGGCATATTTCTGTACTCCATAAAAACACCATAAGCTATAGCTTGTCGGCCCATTTCAACCAAAACCAAATAATTAACAAAGCAAACTGCAAAGTACCTTTGGAAATCACCTACTCTATAGCCCTGTATTAGTGCAATCCAACAATTGTACCTGTCTTGAGAACTGTTAATCTCTACTGTTTCCAAGGGCACCCATTACTGGAGGCAAAACAGCCTCTTTCAGAAGATAATTTCTTATAACAACTAACTTGTCTATCCCTCACTCCTGTCCTCTGGACACAGATAACAGGGTATTCCCAACTCTTTTGACATTCCCTACTCTTTTAGTCTGAATACTTAACGAAGGTTGGTATGGACAGAACTCTTTGCTGCTGATATTAAAAATGTGCATGGACTCAAGAGGAAACTGAACAAGCTCGTGGCAAAGCTGCTCACTAAGACTTGTTCAGCTGCTCACCGGAGCCAGGGACTCGTGCTCTGCAGCTGTCGTCCATCTCGATTTAAATTGATTATTACGGTCTAAATGCAGTGGCTTACACATGTCCCTGTTGTATTTCATTCCACACCTCTCAGACCGTTCATGCACTTTGTCAAAATCCTGCTCTCATCCACCACACTGCAACTCTCCCAGGTTCCCACTGGTTTATTACATTTTAACCTTCCATAGCACATCATCTAGAACACAAACGGAAACCTTGAGGGAAACCACATGTAGGAGGAGCCTCTGGTAAACCCCATACTTTCCATTTTAACACTGAACTGCCTCATAGTACTTAGCTGGCACAATAATCCTTTCAGCTCTGCTTGTATTCTATAGTAGTTTCACAGGGCTCATATTTTCCTTCCTTGGGAAGAAGGAAAAGAGGTCAGGTAACATAACAACTAATGTTTTATTACAGTCAAGACACCTGAGGGTCATAGCTTCTCTCCTACCCAAAAGCACATAAACCACAGTGCAGTTTAGGCTGGGAGGAGCCTCTGAAGGTCCTCCAGCCCAAGTCCTTGCTCACAGCGGGGTCACCGGTATCAGGCTGCTCAAGGCTCTGTCCAGCCGAGCTCTGACTGTCTGCAGGGAGGGAGACTCCACCGCCTTTCTGGGAAATCTGTTACCGTTTCTAACTACTCACATGTCAGGAAAGCAAATCAAACCACCAAACAACACAACACCTGAACATTTTCATTATACGTAACTGAACTGCCCGTATTGCAACGTGCAGCCACTGCCCATTGACAGTCTGCTCTGTGACCCCACGAGCCCGGCCCCATCTCCTCCGCTCGCTGCCATCGGGTGGATTTATGATCATTTACATGTCATTTTATGCTAAATCCATCCTTGCTGATGAATGCATATCCCTAGATCCATTAAGCTAAAGTCTGTGCTTTATAATACAACCCTGCTAACTGTTGCATTACCATTTTCAAGAGATAGAAAAAGCAGCAGTTTCCTATTTTCTGAGCACGTATTTAATCCATGAAACACATTCTTCCCATTACGTGCAATCCGTCTAACTGCTTATAAAATAGAATCTTTTGCAATAGGTATCCCTAAGCAAATCAATATAAATATTGAACACTGCCACAGTAAAATATGACTCACGAAAATGATTTTGTGTGATTTTCAGGAATTATTCCATTTGTGCTCAGACACAATGAATTACCAACTTCTACAACACAGACAGTGATCAGAGATTCTTTTAATCAAGACCAAAACATGCCAAGTAAGGGCTTTTCTTCTTTGGTGAGCTATAAAACCTACGGAGACCTTTAAAAATTCAGAGCTATATAATTCTATTGAAAAAAGCAACTGTTATCCATTTGCAGTGGTATTGTTCACAGACACGTCTCTCTGCTTCTATCAGTTCGTGTCAGGCAGAAAAAAGGGTTGTTCTAATTTCCATGTTAATTAACGGGTCTATCTCCCCTCAGTCACAATGCACTAGGGCCCAAGACACACCTCCCACTGCCCGCTGCCCTGGTGGTGCCGCGGGAGCAGCGCGGCAGCGCCCGCTCTCCCCCGCCTTCTCCTGGGCAGCCCTCCCGGCCCGCTCCGGTGCCTCGGGCAGCACCCTGGGCTCCCGCTGCCCGTGCCAGGGAGCCCACTGCTGGCACGGGACTCCGGAGGTGTTAACAGACAGAAACCAACCGGGCTCCATACGACCTGCTCCTAACAAACCCACTCTGGCACCTATACATCTTGTTATCACCCAGCGCTTGTGAATTATTTCTTTTTTCCTATTTTTTTCAGAAAATGAACAAGCTTTTCATCTACCACTTCGTAGTTCCTCTACCATCATATCTCACTTGTTAAAAGCTGAAACTGCATTTGCTTTTTCTAAACACTCAGTATCTATAAAACGTCCCATAAATATCATACCCAGCTCTTCCCCTCCAGCATCTCCCACCAGCGCCGACAGCTCTTTGGTTCTTTTGATCAGAGCGGCTTTTTGGCGTGCCACACTTGGGAAATCCACCTCGTACACCACAGCGCCATGCAGAAGGCCCATGTCCTTCAAACGGAAGAATAGCGAGTCGAAGCCAGCGCCTAGAGACACGATCTGCAGAAGAAGTACCAGAAAAAAGTTATACACAACTCTAGCAGCATCTTGGGCATCTGGGTGTGAGAAATACTCAGCAACATAGTTTGTAGAGCGACAAGATCAGGCAATCATCTGTGAGAGGGAGAAGGATTTTGTGTAGTTATTGCTCCCTCCGAGACATTTCTGCCAAAGCAGCAGATGGACAGCACAGCAGTGCCAGGTTCCCTGCGCTCTTCTGGGAAGGGACCACAGCACATGCACTAACGAGATACCACAGTGCTTGGGAAAGGATCACAGCACATGCACTAATGAGATACTGCAGTGCTTGGGAAGGGACCACAGCACATGCACTAACGAGATACCACAGTGCTTGGGAAAGGATCACAGCACATGCACTAACGAGATACTGCAGTGCTTGGGAAGGGACCACAGCACATGCACTAACGAGATACCACAGTGCTTGGGAAAGGATCACAGCACATGCACTAACGAGATACTGCAGTGCTTGGGAAGGGACCACAGCACATGCACTAACGAGATACCACAGTGCTTGGGAAAGGATCACAGCACATGCACTAATGAGATACTGCAGTGCTTGGGAAGGGACCACAGCACATGCACTAACGAGATACTGCAGTGCTTGGGAAAGGATCACAGCACATGCACTAACGAGATACTGCAGTGCTTGGGAAGGGATCACAGCACATGCACTAACGAGATACTGCAGTGCTTGGGAAGGGACCACAGCACATGCACTAACGAGATACCACAGTGCTTGGGAAAGGATCACAGCACATGCACTAACGAGATACTGCAGTGCTTGGGAAGGGACCACAGCACATGCACTAACGAGATACCGCAGTGCTTGGGAAGGGACCACAGCACATGCACTAACGAGATACTGCAGTGCTTGGGAAAGGATCACAGCACATGCACTAACGAGATACTGCAGTGCTTGGGAAGGGACCACAGCACATGCACTAACGAGATACTGCAGTGCTTGGGAAGGGACCACAGCACATGCACTAACGAGATACCGCAGTGCTTGGGAAGGGACCACAGCACATGCACTAACGAGATACCGCAGTGCTTGGGAAGGGATCACAGCACATGCACTAACGAGATACCGCAGTGCTTGGGAAGGGATCACAGCACATGCACTAACGAGATACTGCAGTGCTTGGGAAAGGATCACAGCACATGCACTAACGAGATACTGCAGTGCTTGGGAAGGGATCACAGCACATGCACTAACGAGATACTGCAGTGCTTGGGAAGGGATCACAGCACATGCACTAACGAGATACTGCAGTGCTAAGATGCCAAAAACACTTTTCACACACACAGTGGAAACGACCAGTTCACCCGGACAAAGAAAACGCACCTGTGTCCTGGGGCAGCCTTGGGTCTTCAGCAGGAAGTCTCGGACACAGTGATCTACAGCGCGGGCACGGATGTAATAACCCCTGTGGAACGAAATTCAGTCGCAGTCACTGTCAGGAACCCTCCTTCTCCAGCACCACCATTCTCCTTTTCAAAAACTGGGGTTTTCTCCCTCAGCTTCTACCCAATATGTCTGATTGTGTCATATCTACAGCTTGGTAATAAATACAGATCTCCTGTATTCAGTGTTAACCAACAAGACTATAGATAACCCAGAGAAAACATACAGATATCCTAGCTGGACCTGTTCCATCTTGCCTAAACATTCACTGAATAAACCAGTATAAATTCAGACAGTTAGAACGCTCCCTGCAATGAGAGTGGCCAACACCCGAGTTCTTGCCCCAAATCACATGCCATAACAATATTAACTCCTTCACTTACAGTGGACTATTGGGTGTAACAAACGACTGACAGTGTGTGCAATGCAGTGAGCAGGGAACAAAAAAGGGAAGAGAAGCAACGTTAGGAATTTCACCGCCTGTTCTTCTGAATGACTGGAACTAAGCCTAACTCCTGGACCATGTATCATTTACCTAGTCTGGCGGGCACCGGCGCCCCTTTGTCCTCGGCATTCTATTTTAGCTGGTTTCATCATGTCCCCAACAGGCTCCCCAGCTCCTGTCGCCTCCTTTAACGAGCATGTTATCCCTGAGCCAGCAAATAAGTTACTGAAATGGTAACGTTCTTGAAAACTAATGAGAAAACTACTGACTCGCTAATATTTTTAGTAGGTTAGTTTCCAAGACTTGTCTGAGTTAGTTTTCAGGAGCACTGAATACCGAATCACAGGATGGCTGGGGCTGGAAGGGACCTCTGGAGATCATCCAGTCCAACCCACCTGCTCAAGCAGGGACACCGAGCAGATCACACAGGATCACCAGAGCAGATCACACAGGGTCACCAGAGCAGATCACGCAGGGTCACCAGAGCAGATCACGCAGGGTCACCAGAGCAGATCACGCAGGCTCACCAGAGCAAATCACACAGGTTCACCAGAGCAGATCACACAGGCTCACCAGGGTAGATCATGCAGGGTCACAGAGCAGATCATGCAGGGTCACCAGAGCAGATCACACAGGGTCACCAGAGCAGATCACGCAGGGTCACCGGGCAGATCACACATGGTCACCAGAGCAGATCACACATGGTCACCGAGCAGATCACACAGGCTCACCAGGGCAGATCACGCAGGCTCACCAGGGCAGATCACGCAGGCTCACCAGAGCAGATCACGCAGGGTCACTGAGCAGATCACGCAGGGTCACCAGGGCAGATCACACAGGCTCACCAGGGCAGATCACACAGGCTCACCAGGGCAGATCACACAGGATCACCAGAGCAGATCACACAGGATCACCAGAGCAGATCACGCAGGGTCACCAGAGCAGATCACGCAGGCTCACCAGAGCAAATCACACAGGTTCACCAGAGCAGATCACACAGGCTCACCAGGGCAGATCACACAGGATCACAGAGCAGATCACATGGGGTCACAGAACCGATCACATGGGGTCACAGAGCAGATCACGCAGGGTCACCGAGCAGATCACACGGGGTCACCGAGCAGATCACATGGGGTCACCGAGCAGATCACACGGGGTCACCAGAGCAGATCGCACAGGATCCCAGGTGGGTTTCAGTGTCTCAGAGGAGACTCCACACCCGCCCTGGGCAGCCCGGGCCAGGCTCTGCCACCCTCCACAGAAAAAGGTTTCTCCTTCAGTGTCACATTTTACAAAGCTTTCAACTTGTGCCCACAAGCCATGTAAAACTACACTAAAATTTCTAAAAGGTGATATTACTGGCAGTTCCCTGCAAGTTGCCGTTACGCGCATTTCCTTGAAATGCATTTTAAGAAGCTGTCCCTTAAACAGAAGGGACAACCCAAGGGGCCGGGAGCCCCCAGACCCCGCCGTGCCGGCCGCGACCCGCGGCACCGGGACTCGGCAGCCGGAGGAGCGCGGGCCCCGCGCAGCGCCCGCTCCTCACCGGTGGACAAGCGGCGCTCGCCGCCGCTGCCGCCCCACCAGGAGCCGCAGGAACCGGTCCTGGATGTAGCCCCGCGCCGCCGCCGAGCACTTGCTGACGGCGCTGCTGCCGCCGGTGCTCTGGACCTGCCGGGACAAGGACACAGCGCTGCCCTGAGCCTGCCGCGCCGGCTCCGCCGACCGACACCGCGGGACGAGCAGCGCTCGGGGCCGCGGGGCAGGACGGGGGGGCCAGGCAGCGCCGCCGAGCACCGTTCACGCCCCAGCCTCCCGTCCGCCCGGGCGCCGCCTGCGCAGACACCCGGTGCGCTCCCGCGCGGAGGGCGGCGCTGCCCGGCGGGACCACTCACGGCGGCGGGGCGCGGGGCGCCCGTGCGGCCGCGGCCCATCCTCCCGGCCCGGGAAGCCGCCCCGCAGCGACGGGAAGCACGCGCGCGCTGCCGCGCGCAGGAAGTGACGCACCGCGCGCGACTCCCGGCAGGGGAGCGTCAGGGCTGGAGAGCGACCGGGGAGCGCGCCCCCTAGCGGGGCCGGCCCGGGCGCCCCAACAATGGCGGTCCCGGTCCCGGGGTCCCGGCCTGGCCTGGCCGCCACTGGGCTCCCGGTCCCGGGGCCCCCGGCCCGGCCGTCCCGCTCCCAGAGAGGCCGCCGCGGCACCTGGCGGACCCGCCAGCTCAGTCCCGTGCCTGGGCCCGGCAGTGAGGGAGAGCCAGAGCACGTCGCCATGGCAACGAGCAGCCTGTGCGCGGTAAGCGGAGGAGAAGCGCTGTCAGGACCGGGAGCGGAGCTGCCCCGAGCCCGGGGGCCCTCGGGGAAGAGTGTCCGTCCCCCCGGGGGGGTGGAGGTTCCCCGGGACAGAGTGCAGAGCTCCGTGGATGGTGCAGAGCTCCGTGGATGGTGCAGAGCTCCCTGGCGGGGTGCAGAGCTCAGTGGTGGAGTGCAGGGCTCAGTGGTGGGGTGCAGAGCTCCGTGGATGGTGCAGAGCTCCCTGGCGGGGTGCAGAGCTCAGTGTGGGGTGCAGAGCTCCGTGGAGGGTGCAGAGCTCCGTGTGGGGTGCAGAGCTCCGTGGATGGTGCAGAGCTCCGTGGTGGGGTGCAGAGCTCAGTGTGGGGTGCAGAGCTCAGTGTGGGGGTGCAGAGCTCAGCGGAGAGTGCAGAGCTCCCTGGCGGGGTGCAGAGCTTAGTGGTGGAGTGCAGGGCTCAGTGGTGGAGTGCAGGGCTCAGTGGTGGGGTGCAGAGCTCAGTGTGGGGTGCAGAGCTCAGTGTGGGGTGCAGAGCACAGTGGGGGGGTGCAGAGCTCAGCGGAGAGTGCAGAGCTTCCTGGCGGGGTGCAGAGCTCAGTGGTGGAGTGCAGGGCTCAGTGGTGGAGTGCAGGGCTCAGTGGTGGGGTGCAGAGCTCCGTGTGGGGTGCAGAGCTCCGTGTGGGGTGCAGAGCTCCGTGAAGGGGTGCAGAGCTCAGTGGTGGGGTGCAGAGCTCTGTGTGGGGTGTAGAGCTCTGTGTGGGGTGCAGAGCTCCGTGGAGGGGTGCAGAGCTCCGTGTGGGGTGCAGAGCTCAGTGGAGCAACCGTGGTAGCCTGAGCTATGTAAGATGTCACAAATACTGTGCATATTTCCTATGCAGTGTCTCTGTGCATCTTGCGCTCCAGAAATTAGTACATTGTGCATTAAATAAGCTACAATCTCAAAATGTCACTTTACCGAGAGTGGCCAGTATGCATATTTCTAACTGGGACCCACAAATCTCAGTCCTTAGACAGTGCCAGCGTTTTATCAACAGCAACATGAGAACTTTTCTGAGATGTAGTTTGTTAGCGTTGCCTTTTAGGTGGTTCCTGGCAGGCTTGAAGTAACGAGTCCTGGCTGCTGCAGTCGTAGTGTGGGATAGAATATATTATGGTAGCTCCTGTATTTGCGTTCGCGTTCTAGATGTGTGCACAGTTTCTGCAGAGACCAAGTCTTCGTTTTCCTCCAGGTTCTCTTTTCCTGGCTGTTCATCATTTTGTTGATCTTGTCGCATCTCTGGGTTCTGGAAATGATGTTTTGAGTCAGTTAGAGCTTAACTCACAGGGAATGCTAGCCAGTCCTAGAGGTTAACTTACAGGGAATGCTAGCCAGTCCTAGAGGTTACTTACAGGGAATGCTAGCCACTCCTAGAGGTTAACTCACAGGGAATGCTAGCCACTCCTAGAGGTTAACTTACAGGGAATGCTAGCCACTCCTAGAGGTAACTTACAGGGAATGCTAGCCAGTCCTAGAGGTAACTTACAGGGAATGCTAGCCACTCCTAGAGGTTACTTACAGGGAATGCTAGCCAGTCCTAGAGGTTACTTACAGGGAATGCTAGCCACTCCTAGAGGTAACTTACAGGGAATGCTAGCCACTCCTAGAGGTTACTTACAGGGAATGCTAGCCACTCCTAGAGGTTATTTACAGGGAATGCTAGCCAGTCCTGCTGGCACGTCAGGACCTGCAGTGTTTGCAGTTACACCAGCGTCCTGCAAATTACGATGGAGCAAAACACGTGGCAGCAAGTCAGGCAGTGACCACTGAACTCCCTGCATTCAGCCACTCCAGGAAGGCTTTCCCAGTCCTGCATTTCTATATCTATAACAATCTTCTGTGCAAACTCTATGATATGAAACATGAACTGGGCCTCTTGGGTTTAACACAAAAACACAGACCTAAATAGTTTTGAGGGGGTGGGAAGGGTGCTGGGAGGTTGGTGTCCTGCCCTTAGCACAAGGCACCGCATGTGTGCTCCAGGGCTGGAGTCCCTACATCAGATTTCCTCGGTAAAGGGCGAGAAGGGGGCGCGCAGCCATTCTTGGGCTGCCTGTGCCGTTCCTGGGTGTCACAGATACTGTAGTCACTCATCATTTTATCAGGCTCTAGTTTAGAAGCAGATGGGACTTGTGCTCCTATGTCCTCCTTAGTTTGGAAGGATGCTTTGGAGCCTGATTGCTGTGATAGTTAAAAATCTCCACGTTTCTTGTTGCATGTATTAATGGCCAATTTGCATCCATTTATTCTTGATTCACAGTTAGTTTTAATCTGAAATTGTTCCTTTGCCATTCTGGCGCTGCACAAGCAGACAGATTTATCATCTCTTGCTCTGCTTTGCCAGACTGGGCTAGCCAAGCAAGCTCCGCTCCTGGGCAGCAGAAGGCTGTAAACCCCTTTCAGAGAGCGGACGGGTGCTGTGCGTGCAGGGCACGCAGTCACGGGCCTGGCACGTCCCGGGCTGACATCCCCGCAGGCTGGCGTGGGGAGGGGTGCGCGGGCAACCTTCCCGCCCCGCCTCGCCCTCCGCTCCTCCGGGGATCCCCGGGGCCCAGCACGACACGCGAAGCTCGTGAGGAATGCACAGCTCGCCCCAACAACAGAAAACACGGAGCAGCGCAGCGCGGGCGTCCCGGGCCCATGCGGCTCCCACCCCCAGCGGGCGCGCTGAGGAGAGGGGAGCGCGTAATGAGAAGCATTCGCCGCAGCAGCTATCTATAGCCCTTCGTGCGGGACAGCGGGCGGGGACAGGCGTGTCCCGCCCGCCTGACCTCAGCGCTGACGTCAGAGAGCCCAATGAACAGCAGGGGGTGCTGCAGAGAGGGGTGCGCAGCCAGCGCCCAGCGCCAAGGGGCGGCAGCAGCGCCAAGGGGTGACACCAGCGCCCAGCGCCAAGGGGCGGCAGCAGCGCCCAGCGCGAAGGGGCGACAGCAGTGCCAAGGGGCGACACCAGCGCCCAGCGCCAAGGGGCGGCAGCAGCGCCAAGGGGTGACACCAGCGCCCAGCGCCAAGGGGCGACAGCAGCGCCAAGGGGCGACAGCAGCGCCCAGCGCCAAGGGGCGGCAGCAGTGCCAAGGGGCGACACCAGCGCCCAGCGCCAAGGGGCGGCAGCAGCGCCAAGGGGTGACACCAGCGCCCAGCGCCAAGGGGCGACAGCAGCGCCAAGGGGCGACAGCAGCGCCCAGCGCAAAGGGGCGACAGCAGCGCCAAGGGGCGACAGCAGCGCCCAGCGCCAAGGGGCGGCAGCAGTGCCAAGGGGTGACACCAGCGCCCAGCGCCAAGGGGTGACACCAGCACCCAGCACGAAGGGGCGACAGCAGTGCCAAGGGGCGACAGCAGCGCCCAGCGCCAAGGGGCGGCAGCAGCGCCAAGGGGTGACAGCAGCGCCCAGCGCCAAGGGGTGACACCAGCACCCAGCGCGAAGGGGCGACAGCAGCGCCAAGGGGCAACAGCAACGCCAAGGGTCAACAGCAGCGCCCAGCACCAAGGGGTGACACCAGCACCCAGCACCAAGGGGCGACAGCAGCGCCCAGCACCAAGGGTTGACAGCAGCGCCAAGGGGCGACAGCAGCGCCAAGGGACGACAGCAGCACCCGGCGCGAAGGGGCGACAGCAGCGCCAAGGGACGACAGCAGCACCCGGCGCGAAGGGGCGACAGCAGCACGCAGTGCCAAGGGTCGACAGCAGCGTGAAGGGGCGACAGCAGCATGCAGCGCCAAGGGTCGACAGCAGCGTGAAGGGGCGACACCAGCACCCAGCGCCAAGGGTCGACAGCAGCGTGAAGGGGCGACAGCAGCACGCAGCGCCAAGGGGCGACAGCGGCGCCCGGCGCGAGGGGTCGACAGCAGCACCACTGGAAGACACAGGAGATAAAGTGGGAGCTATTCCTTCCCACAGAAGGGTGCTCTGTCCACAGTATCAAGACTCTGGCATCAGTTCAAGCTGGGCCAAAGAAGTTTGGGTCTTTCTATGGCGTGACTCAACAACACAAAATTCATACTTCTCATCTACTACAAGCATTTTCCCTTATCTGCTCTGCTTTCTGAACCACTTGGATGCATACCGAAGGTTACCGGTTACAGCACAGTCTCTGTATTCGCTTGCACCTGGGAAACAGTTCTGAGAATGATGACAAGGTACAGATCTGTGTTGTGCGAAGCACTAGGGCTGTGCCTCAAACATACTGCTACCCAAAATATTTGGTTCTAATGCTACCAAGATTGTCCTGTTGCTCGTGGTCACTGCAGGAGTGGAGGGCGGAATTCATCTGCCAACCTAGGACAACGTGGTTGGAATGGGATCCAGGAGAACACATATGAGTCTCAGATCTTGATCATTCTGTTGTAATGGAGTACCACAGAGAGACCTCAGTGACAGGGCAAGGTCCAGTCAGGCTAAGGCCAGTGCAGCAAAGTTCAGAGATAAACAACATAACTTAAGTCTTAAATGCATATGGAAGTCTGGAGTGCACAACCCAAATACTTCGTCTGTCATCAAAGAGTGTGTGATTAACAAAATGAGATGCAATCACGGAATCATGTAATGGTTTGTGTTGGAGGAGACCACCCCCGCCATGGGCAGGAACGTCTTTCGCTGGATCAGGTTGCTTAGAGCCTCGTCCAGCCTGGCTTTGTCCGTTTGAACACAATCAGAGGAACCGGCTTTCTAGTGATTGTTAGGAATGTAAACATCTCAAAAAATCCATCACTGTCAAGGAACATATTGTGATTTTCTCATTCTTTGATGTTCAGTGGAATCCTTTGTCCTTCAAAAAGATGATGGAAAGGAAGTTTAGAAAATACTGTTAGATACTAATGGCAATGATGTTGGAAGTGGAGAGAATGAAAAGTCATCCTGTGTCTTGTCACGGAAGTTAGGAAGTGCAGCAAATGGTTGTGAGGGCTTTCAAAATATAAAATAAGTAGTTTGTTCCATTGCCTTGTAGAGACTGTGCAGCAGAGAAGGGGGAGATGGGGAAATGGCATGGCTAAAATATTAGACCAGAGGGAACATCTGCACCAGTATCATAATAGACTTAGATTTGTGAATCATCGAGGAGAGTCAGAAGGACCGGCTGAGGAGACGCGAGAACAAAGAATGTTAAGGTGGGGTTTTGTTTTTCTGTTCTCTTTGTTTTGCAGAGATCTGGGTGACTGGTGTTCATAGGATGGGAATGACACATCTTGTGAAATTGTTGGTCATTTAATACAGTATCAGCCCTGAGCAAAATAGTGGAAGGGTTGACCACACATTGTAAGAGGGAGTGATGTTTGCCATTAACTGTTCAACTGATAGACATTTCTGAGCCAGACAATCATGTCTGTTTGAAATACCACCATTGGGTATATTTTGACGTCCTAGGAGGTTTGTTTCTGTTTTTCTCCCACATACAGGCCTGTCAGCCGCACCTCTGTGCCTGGCAGAACCGTGGGAAGAGCGCTCTGGAGTTATTGAGAAACCTCTGAGCAGCAGCGTGATCACTGTCCCAGCCAGCACGGGTGCATCGGGGAGGGTCTGTTTGACAAACTCAGTTTCGTTCTACAACAGCGTCGCCCACTGGTTGGCCAAGGGAAGCCTGTCGGCGTGATCCTTTTGGATTCCAGTACAGCCGTGGACAGTGTCTCTCGTGGTCCCCTCCTGGACAAGATGTCCCGCACAGCTGGGCAAACACACAGTGCACTGGGTGAGCAGTTGGCTGATGGGTTCTGGTAAATGGGGTCATGTCGGGATTCCGCAGGGATCCATCTCAGGGCCAGCATTCTTCAACATCTTCATAAATGTCTTAGACTCGGGACTTGAGGCATTACTTAGTAATCTTGCCTATGACACAAAACTGGGAGGAGCTGTCGACACTCTGGAGGGCAGAGAGGCCCTGCAGAGGGGTCTGGACACACTGGAGGACTGGGCAATCACCAACCGCATGAAGTTCAACAAGAGCAAGTGCCAGAGTTTGCACCTGGAACACAGCAACCCTGTCTGTACAGACAGGTGGGGGGACGAGGTGCTGGAGAGCAGCTCTGCGGAGAGGGACCTGGCGGTGCTGGTCAACGGCAAATTGACCTGGAGCCAAGAGGGCCCCGTGTCCTGGTGCACCCAGCACAGCACGGCCAGCCGGGCAGGGGGGATGTCCCGCTCTGCTCAGCCTCACCTGCAGCATTCACTGTGTGCAGGGCTGGGGCACAGCGTAAAGGAGATAAAGCTGCTGGAGAGGGTGCAGAAGAGGCCATGAAGTTGGTGAAGGGTTTGGAGGGGAAACCGTGTGAGGAGCGGCTGAAGTCCCTGGGTTTGTTCAGCTGGAGCAGAGGAGGCTAAAAGGAAACCTCATCACGGTCTGCGGGTTCCTCACAGGGGAGGAGGAAGGGTGGGTGCTGAGCTCTTCAGCGACCAACAACAGAGCCCAGGGAATGGCAGCAGATGTGCCGGGGGGGTCAGCGGGACATGAGGCAAAGGTTCTTCCCCAGAGGTGCTGGGCACTGAACAGGCTCCCAGGGAGGTGTCACGGCCCAACCTGACAGTGTTCAAGAAGAGACTGGACAGCGTCCTCAGACACACGGGGTGACCTGTGGGGTGTCACTGCAGGGACAGCACTTGGACTCCGTGATCTGTGGGTCCTTCCAGCTCAGGACACCCTGTGACTCTATGGCATAATATTGTGGTCTTTTAAAAGTCTCCTTGTTAATAATTCAGAACTTCATTAAATTATGTTGTCCATTCTGTTTTGAAGGACAAGAGCTTGTGCTACGCAACTGCTATGATCAGCTCTTCCTGAACAAACACCAAAGCTTCCACAGAAATGACTCGAAGTCTCTCCCTGCTTGCGGCTGCCTGGTGGGACACTCTTCATCTCCTCACCCACCGGAGCTGCTGCACTACCCGCTGCTGTCCCCATTCTAAGTAACACATTACCAAATATATCTGTTGTGTTTACTTTCGGAGATTCCCTACATTGTGTGAATAAACATGGGTTGGGTTAAAGCGCACATGATTCTTCCAGTAAAATGATCTGGCACTTTGTGCTGCATTACGTTTATGTTGGTGCTGTTCAAAGACCTCCTCACACCATCTCAGTTTGCTGTTTCTCTCCGAGCAGGTCAAACTCCCATCACAGTTACTGTCCGGCGTGGAACTCCTCAGAGGGGCGAGCAAGATAGGAGCCTCTAACTTACACTGAGGGAGGTCTGCCCGTGTTTAGGGCCCTGCTCTGTGGGGTGCTGCTCGTCCACTTGCTTTGATAAGCAGACCAAAACTTCACAGAGCTCCTCTGTACTTCAGAGATAAAGACCTCGCTTTATTCTTCTCTCCAAATGAAAAAGTATACACTGGCTGTTTCATAGTTTCTGTGGTGACTTGAAAGCCTTCAAAAATCTGGCTCTTTCCTCCTCGAATCTTCATTGAAATTCACTGTCTGTAAAATGGGGATGAGACCAAATTTCAAACCTCCAAGGGGAGATGCACGAGGATGAGGGAAAAAAGGGCAATTTTGGCACATCGGGGTTGGATAAGGGATTTCTGTAAGGCATTTTTCAGTAGTGCATGGAGAGGTGATTAAACACTGAGCAGTAACTCATTAACTTTGGACTTAAACTCAGTTTAACCCTGCCAGCAGGGTTGTTTAGAGGAATTCTGAGCGGGAATTAAAGGATTTGGTTGCATTAGGTGGCCAATAGAATACGAGTTCTCAGTTTGATGAAACAGCTAGACCAGAAGGTATTTTGAAGAGTGTGTAAAAAGGACAATATAGGATAGAACAGGACAGGTTCAGTTGGGAGGGAGCTACAACCACCATCTAGTCCAGCTGCAAAGAAGGACTGGTATTGCATGTGTATTACATTAGTATAATGATTACTGACGTAATGTCAGTGTCCTGGAACCAGCATTTCAGACCCATTCTGGTTACAAGTTAAAAGGGATTCTGCTTTGGGGTCTCCCCTACATTCAGAGATTGAAGGCACAGTCTCTCTCTCGTTTTAAAACAGTTATAAAATTAACCAGTATGGAACAACAGCAGGACTTTCAGAAAGTGAAGTCCAACCTGTGTTCGGACTGTCAGTAAATTCTGTCAGGGTCCCAGGACGCGATGCCTTCTGTGTTCCTCTGGAGCGACATCATTTCTCACCAATTTCCTGATGTTTCAAGGATCGCCATTACTGCCATGTTTGCCAGCAGACACAGTGCTGCATCCCTCAAATTAGAATGAACTGTCCACATGATGTTAAATCCAGAATCACATTCAGCAGCTCCCGCCTAGGGGGCTCAGATGAACAAGAGTAGCAAGAGGAAAACACCTCTAGTGTCCTCCCTCCCCGTTCTGCACGTCCCGTGTGCTCAGCGTCATCCTGCGTTAGCTCTGCTCCCAGGAACGCATCACGCAGACATCCACCAGGCTGCAGGGAGCCTCGGTCCGTAATCTGGCCTTGTTTATGGCATCTGAGCCACGACGTCATCGTTCTGGGGCCCCACACATAGATGGCAAAGGAAGAAACAATATAAATTATGCTGGCCCCCGCTTTCTTGTGGTGAGATCTGTACTTGCCAGAAACTTCCAGCCTTTGTTCTGGGCTGGGAATGGGTTTCATAAGAGAGAGGGAGGCACTTTCTATTCTGAGTGGAGAAAGCGGCACCGAAGAAGGTTTTAATTATCCCCACCAGCGCGGTGCCGCCGGGCTGCCGGCAGTGACAGGGGATGGTGAGCAGTGCAGCCCAGGGGCTGCCGGCAGTGACAGGGGATGGTGAGCAGTGCAGCCCGGCCCAGGGGCTGCCGGCAGTGACAGGGGATGGTGAGCAGTGCAGCCCAGGGGCTGCCGGCAGTGACAGGGGATGGTGAGCAGTGCAGCCCAGCCCAGGGGCTGCCGGCAGTGACAGGGGATGGTGAGCAGTGCAGCCCAGGGGCTACCGGCAGTGACAGGGGATGGTGAGCAGTGCAGCCCAGGGGCTGCCGGCAGTGACAGGGGATGGTGAGCAGTGCAGCCCGGCCCAGGGGCTGCTGGCAGTGACAGGGGATGGTGAGCAGCCCAGCCCAGGGGCTGCCGGCAGTGACAGGGGATGGTGAGCAGTGCAGCCCGGCCCAGGGGCTGCCGGCAGTGACAGGGGATGGTGAGCAGTGCAGCCCAGGGGCTGCCGGCAGTGACAGGGGATGGTGAGCAGTGCAGCCCAGGGGCTGCCGGCAATGACAGGGGATGGTGAGCAGTGCAGCCCAGGGGCTGCCGGCAGTGACAGGGGATGGTGAGCAGTGCAGCCCAGGGGCTGCCGGCAGCGACAGGGGATGGTGAGCAGTGCAGCCCGGCCCAGGGGCTGCTGGCAGTGACAGGGGATGGTGAGCAGTGCAGCCCAGCCGAGGGGCTGCCGGCAGTGACAGGGGATGGTGAGCAGTGCAGCCCAGGGGCTGCCGGCAGTGACAGGGGATGGTGAGCAGTGCAGCCCAGGGGCTGCCGGCAGTGACAGGGGATGGTGAGCAGTGCAGCCCAGGGGCTGCCAGCAGTGACAGGGGATGGTGAGCAGTGCAGCCCAGGGGCTGCCGGCAGTGACGGGATGGTGAGCAGTGCAGCCCAGGGGCTGCCGGCAGTGACAGGGGATGGTGAGCAGTGCAGCCCAGGGGCTGCCGGCAGTGACAGGGGATGGTGAGCAGTGCAGTCCAGCCCAGGGGCTGCCGGCAGTGACAGGGGATGGTGAGCAGTGCAGCCCAGGGACTGCCGGCAGTGACAGGGGATGGTGAGCAGTGCAGCCCAGGGGCTGCCGACAGTGACAGGGGATGGTGAGCAGTGCAGCCCAGGGGCTGCCGGCAGTGACAGGGGATGGTGAGCAGTGCAGCCCAGCCCAGGGGCTGCCGGCAGTGACAGGGGATGGTGAGCAGTGCAGCCCAGCCCAGGGGCTGCCGGCAGTGACAGGGGATGGTGAGCAGTGCAGCCCAGGGGCTGCCGGCAGTGACAGGGGATGGTGAGCAGTGCAGCCCAGGGGCTGCCGGCAGTGACAGGGGATGGTGAGCAGTGCAGCCCAGGGGCTGCCGGCAGTGACAGGGGATGGTGAGCAGTGCAGCCCGGCCCAGGGGCTGCCGGCAGTGACAGGGGATGGTGAGCAGCGCAGCCCGGCCCAGGGGCTGCCGACAGTGACAGGGGATGGTGAGCAGTGCAGCCCAGGGGCTGCCGACAGTGACAGGGGATGGTGAGCAGTGCAGCCCGGCCCAGGGGCTGCCGGCAGTGACAGGGGATGGTGAGCAGTGCAGCCCAGGGGCTGCCGGCAGTGACAGGGGATGGTGAGCAGTGCAGCCCAGGGGCTGCCGGCAGTGACAGGGGATGGTGAGCAGTGCAGCCCGGGGGCTGCCGGCAGTGACAGGGGATGGTGAGCAGTGCAGCCCGGCCCAGGGGCTGCCGGCAGTGACAGGGGATGGTGAGCAGTGCAGCCTGGCCCAGGGGCTGCCGGCAGTGACAGGGGATGGTGAGCAGTGCAGCCCGGCCCAGGGGCTGCCGGCAGTGACAGGGGATGGTGAGCAGTGCAGCCCAGGGGCTGCCGGCAGTGACAGGGGAAGCTAGCTGATGAGGGGGAATGGAAACGGGTCCCTGATCGGAGAGGCAAAAGAGCACTCTCTCGAACACCATCACCACCCTTGGTGCCCTTAACAAATAGATACGAGGCCCTGGACCCAGAAAGTCCATCAGAGAACAGCCAAGAAGATCTGCCTGGAGAGCCTCCTAGACAGACCTCATTTACAAAAAGAATTACAACCGCAACTATAAGGAAAAAACAAAGAAGGGTGGTTGTAGTCGGCGACTCCCTTCTGAGGGGAACAGAGGGCCCTATATGTCACCCAGACCCATCCCACAGGGAGGTCTGCTGCCTTCCTGGGGCCAGGGTGAGGGATATCAATAGAAGACTGCCGGAGCTAATTCAGCCCACAGATTATTATCCCCTGTTAGTAGTCCAAGCTGGCAGTGAGGACATTAACAGAAGAAGTATCAGGGCAATTAAAAAAGACTTTAAAGCACTGGGTCAGTCAGTTCATGGGACAGGAGCACAGGTGATATTTGCCTCAGTTCCTGTGCTATCCGGAATGGATGAGGAGGCAAATAAAGAGAGAAACAGAAAAGCCCATCTCATTAACAGATGGCTAAAGGATTGGTGCCACCATAAAAATTTTGGTTTTTTTGACCATGGGGCAAACTCCATGGTACCTAGTCTCATGAAATCAGATGGGCTTCATCCCTCTGGGAAGAGCAAGAGGACTATAGCCCATAAGTTGGCAGCACTGATCAAGAGGGCTTTAAACTAGGTTTGAAGGGGGAAGGGATTGAAACTGGGCTCTCCAAAGATCAGCCTAAGGACAAAAAGCCTGAATTAAGAGTGAAATCAGCAGCCCACTTGAAGTGCATGTACACTAATGCACGCAGTATGGGCAACAAACAAGAGGAGCTGGAAGCCATCGTGCAGCAGGAAAGCTATGACATAGTTGCCATCACAGAAACGTGGTGGGATGACTCGTATGACTGGAGTGCTGCTATGGGTGGCTACAGGCTCTTCAGAAAAGACAGGCAGGGCAGGAGAGGTGGAGGGGTGGCTTTATATGTTAGAGAGTCTCTTGACTCTGTTAAACTTGAGGTCAGTAGTGACAAGGTTGAGTGCCTGTGGACCAGAATCAGGGGCAAGTCCGACAAGGCTGATGTCCTTGTGGGTGTCTGTTATAGACCACCCGACCAGGATGATGAAGGAGATGAATTATTCTACAAGCAGCTGGCAGATGTCTCAAAATCGACAGCCCTTGTTCTTGTGGGGGACTTTAACCTGCCAGATATCTGCTGGGAGCTCAATACTGCACAGAAGAGGCAGTCTAGGAATTTCCTAGAGTGTATAGAGGACAATTTCCTTCATCAGCTGGTAAATGAGCCTACCCGGGGTAAGGCCTTGCTAGACCTACTGTTTACAAACAAAGAAGGGCTGGTGGGAGATGTAGTGGTTGGCGACCGCCTGGGGCATAGCGACCACGAAATAATAGAATTTTCAATAGTTAGAGATGCAAGGAGAGCCACCAATAAAACCTCTACACTGGACTTCCGGAGGGCAGATTTTTGCCTATTCAGAAGTCTAGTTCAGAGCATACCCTGGGAAACAATGCTTAAAAACAAGGGGGCCCAGGAGGGTTGGACATACTTCAAGCGGGAGGTTTTGAGGGCACAGGATCAGGCTATACCAGTGCGCCGAAAGGCTAGCCGACAGGGAAGACAACCGGCTTGGCTAAACAGGGAGATTTTGAAGGAAATCAGAAATAAAAAGAGAGTTTACAGACTGTGGAAAAAAGGGCTGGCTACCTATGAAGAATTTAGGAAAATAGCTAGATCGTGCAGGAAAAAAATCAGGGAAACAAAAGTGCAGTTTGAAGTTAATTTGGCCAATTCTGCTAGGGATAATAAAAAGTCCTTCTTTAAATATGTTAATAACAAAAGGAGGGGCAAGGAAAACCTCCATTCTCTACTGGACTTTGAGGGAAATATAGTTAACAAAGATGAGGAGAAAGCTGAGGTACTTAATACCTACTTTGCCTCAATATTTACCAGTCAAACAGATGGCCCTCAGGATAACTGGCCTCTGGAGATGGTTGACAGGAATAGGAAGCCAAATAGTCCCCTTGTATTCCAAGAGGAAATAGTTGGTGGCTTACTGAGCCATCTGGATCCTCATAAGTCTATGGGACCAGACGGGATCCATCCTAGGGTGATGAGGGAGCTAGCAGAAGAGCTCGCCAAGCCGCTCTCCATCATCTTCCAACAGTCTTGGCTCACTGGGGAGGTCCCAAATGATTGGAAACTGGCAAATGTTACCCCAATCCACAAAAAGGGCTGCAAAGCTGACCCTGGCAACTACAGGCCTGTCAGCCTGACCTCGGTGCCTGGCAGGGTGATGGAGCAGATCATCCTGAATGCAATCACACAGCACCTCCAGGATGGACCAGGGATCAGACCCAGCCAGCATGGGTTTAGGAGGGGCAGGTCCTCTCTGACCAACCTGATTTCCTTTTATGATCAGGTGACCCACCTAGTGGATGAGGGGAAAGCTGTAGATGTGATCTATCTAGACTTCAGCAAAGCCTTTGACACTGTCTCCCATAATATACTCCTTCAAAAGCTGATAGCCCATGGCTTGGACAAGTGCACTCTCTGCTGGGTTAAGAACTGGCTGGAGGGCCGGGCCCAGAGAGTGCTGGTAAATGGGGCTGCATCTAGCTGGCGGCCAGTCACTAGTGGTGTCCCCCAGGGGTCAGTGTTGGGTCCAGTCCTGTTTAACATCTTTATTGATGATTTAGATGAGGGGATTGAGACCACCATCAGCAAATTTGCTGATGACACCAAGTTGGGGGGCAGTGTTGACCTGCTGGAAGGCAGGAGGGCTCTGCAAAGAGATCTGGATAGACTGGAAAAATGGGCTGATTCCAATGGGATGAAGTTCAACAAGGCCAAGTGCCGGGTCCTGCACTTTGGCCACAACAACCCCCTTCAGTGCTACAGGCTGGGCACAGAGTGGCTGGAGAGCAGCCAGACAGAAAGGGACCTGGGGGTACTGATTGACAGCAAGCTCAACATGAGCCAACAGTGTGCCCAGGTGGCCAAGAAGGCCAATGGTATCCTGGCCTGTATCAAAAATAGTGTGGTCAGCAGGACAAGGGAAGTGATCCTTCCCCTGTACTCTGCATTGGTGAGGCCACACCTGGAGTATTGTGTTCAGTTCTGGGCCCCTCAGTTCAGGAAAGATATTGAGGTGCTGGAGCGGGTCCAGAGAAGAGCAACAAGACTGGTGAAGGGACTTGAGCACATGACCTATGGTGAGAGGCTGAGGGAGCTGGGGTTGTTCAGCCTGGAGAAGAGGAGGCTTAGAGGTGACCTCATCACTCTCTATAACTACCTGAAGGGAAGTTATAGTCAGGTGGGAACTGGTCTCTTCTCCCAGGCAGTTAGCAATAGGACAAGGGGACATGGGCTTAAACTCTGCCAGGGGAAGTTTAGGCTGGATATTAGGAAGAAGTTCTTTACGGAAAGAGTGATCAGGCATTGGAATGGCCTGCCTAGGGAGGTGGTGGACTCACCGTCCCTGGAGGTTTTTAAACTGAGATTGGACATGGCTCTTAGTGCCATGATCTAGTAAATGGGCTGAAGTTGGACCAAGGGTTGGACTTGATGATCTCTGAGGTCTTTTCCAACCTAGCCAATTCTGTGATTCTGTGATTCTATGGTGAGCAGTGCAGCCCAGGGGCTGCCGGCAGTGACAGGGGATGGTGAGCAGTGCAGCCCAGCCCAGGGGCTGCCGGCAGTGACAGGGGATGGTGAGCAGTGCAGCCCAGGGGCTGCCGGCAGTGACAGGGGATGGTGAGCAGTGCAGCCCAGCCCAGGGGCTGCCGGCAGTGACAGGGGATGGTGAGCAGTGCAGCCCAGGGGCTGCCGGCAGTGACAGGGGATGGTGAGCAGTGCAGCCCAGGGGCTGCCGGCAGTGACAGGGGATGGTGAGCAGTGCAGCCCGGCCCAGGGGCTGCCGGCAGTGACAGGGGATGGTGAGCAGTGCAGCCCAGGGGCTGCCGGCAGCGACAGGGGATGGTGAGCAGTGCAGCCCGGCCCAGGGGCTGCCGGCAGTGACAGGGGATGGTGAGCAGTGCAGCCCGGCCCAGGGGCTGCCGGCAGTGACAGGGGATGGTGAGCAGTGCAGCCCAGGGGCTGCCGGCAGTGACAGGGGATGGTGAGCAGTGCAGCCCGGCCCAGGGGCTGCCGGCAGTGACAGGGGATGGTGAGCAGTGCAGCCCAGGGGCTGCCGGCAGTGACAGGGGATGGTGAGCAGTGCAGCCCGGCCCAGGGGCTGCCGGCAGTGACAGGGGATGGTGAGCAGTGCAGCCCAGGGGCTGCCGACAGTGACAGGGGATGGTGAGCAGTGCAGCCCAGGGGCTGCCGGCAGTGACAGGGGATGGTGAGCAGTGCAGTCCAGCCCAGGGGCTGCCGGCAGTGACAGGGGATGGTGAGCAGTGCAGCCCAGGGGTGCCGGCAGTGACAGGGGATGGTGAGCAGTGCAGCCCAGGGGCTGCCGGCAGTGACAGGGGATGGTGAGCAGTGCAGCCCAGGGGCTGCCGGCAGTGACAGGGGATGGTGAGCAGTGCAACCCGGCCCAGGGGGGCCGGCAGTGACAGGGGATGGTGAGCAGTGCAGCCCAGCCCAGGGGCTGCCGGCAGTGACAGGGGATGGTGAGCAGTGCAGCCCGGCCCAGGGGCTGCCGGCAGTGACAGGGGATGGTGAGCAGTGCAGCCCAGGGGCTGCCGGCAGTGACAGGGGATGGTGAGCAGTGCAGCCCAGGGGCTGCCGGCAGTGACAGGGGATGGTGAGCAGTGCAGCCCAGGGGCTGCCGGCAGTGGCAGGGGATGGTGAGCAGTGCAGCCCAGGGGCTGCCGGCAGTGACAGGGGATGGTGAGCAGTGCAGCCCAGCCCAGGGGCTGCCGGCAGTGACAGGGGATGGTGAGCAGTGCAGCCCGGCCCAGGGGCTGCCGGCAGTGACAGGGGATGGTGAGCAGCGCAGCCCGGCCCAGGGGCTGCCGGCAGTGACAGGGGATGGTGAGCAGTGCAGCCCGGCCCAGGGGCTGCCGGCAGTGACAGGGGATGGTGAGCAGCGCAGCCCGGCCCAGGGGCTGCCGGCAGTGACAGGGGATGGTGAGCAGTGCAGCCCAGGGGCTGCCGGCAGTGACAGGGGATGGTGAGCAGTGCAGCCCGGCCCAGGGGCTGCCGGCAGTGACAGGGGATGGTGAGCAGTGCAGCCCAGGGGCTGCCGGCAGTGACAGGGGATGGTGAGCAGTGCAGCCCAGGGGCTGCCGGCAGTGACAGGGGATGGTGAGCAGTGCAGCCCAGGGGCTGCCGGCAGTGACAGGGGATGGTGAGCAGTGCAGCCCAGGGGCTGCCGGCAGTGACAGGGGATGGTGAGCAGTGCAGCCCAGGGGCTGCCGGCAGTGACAGGGGATGGTGAGCAGTGCAGCCCAGGGGCTGCCGGCAGTGACAGGGGATGGTGAGCAGTGCAGCCCAGGGGCTGCCGGCAGTGACAGGGGATGGTGAGCAGTGCAGCCCGGCCCAGGGGCTGCCGGCAGTGACAGGGGATGGTGAGCAGCGCAGCCCGGCCCAGGGGCTGCCGGCAGTGACAGGGGATGGTGAGCAGTGCAGCCCGGCCCAGGGGCTGCCGGCAGTGACAGGGGATGGTGAGCAGCGCAGCCCGGCCCAGGGGCTGCCGACAGTGACAGGGGATGGTGAGCAGTGCAGCCCGGCCCAGGGGCTGCCGGCAGTGACAGGGGATGGTGAGCAGTGCAGCCCAGGGGCTGCCGACAGTGACAGGGGATGGTGAGCAGTGCAGCCCAGGGGCTGCCGGCAGTGACAGGGGATGGTGAGCAGTGCAGCCCGGCCCAGGGGCTGCCGGCAGTGACAGGGGATGGTGAGCAGTGCAGCCCAGGGGCTGCCGGCAGTGACAGGGGATGGTGAGCAGTGCAGCCCAGGGGCTGCCGGCAGTGACAGGGGATGGTGAGCAGTGCAGCCCAGGGGCTGCCGGCAGTGACAGGGGATGGTGAGCAGTGCAGCCCGGCCCAGGGGCTGCCGGCAGTGACAGGGGATGGTGAGCAGCGCAGCCCGGCCCAGGGGCTGCCGGCAGTGACAGGGGATGGTGAGCAGTGCAGCCCGGCCCAGGGGCTGCCGGCAGTGACAGGGGATGGTGAGCAGCGCAGCCCGGCCCAGGGGCTGCCGGCAGTGACAGGGGATGGTGAGCAGTGCAGCCCAGGGGCTGCCGGCAGTGACAGGGGATGGTGAGCAGTGCAGCCCAGGGGCTGCCGGCAGTGACAGGGGATGGTGAGCAGTGCAGCCCGGCCCAGGGGCTGCCGGCAGTGACAGGGGATGGTGAGCAGCGCAGCCCGGCCCAGGGGCTGCCGGCAGTGACAGGGGATGGTGAGCAGTGCAGCCCGGCCCAGGGGCTGCCGGCAGTGACAGGGGATGGTGAGCAGCGCAGCCCAGGGGCTGCCGGCAGTGACAGGGGATGGTGAGCAGTGCAGCCCGGCCCAGGGGCTGCCGACAGTGACAGGGGATGGTGAGCAGTGCAGCCCGGCCCAGGGGCTGCCGGCAGTGACAGGGGATGGTGAGCAGTGCAGCCCAGGGGCTGCCGGCAGTGACAGGGGATGGTGAGCAGTGCAGCCCAGGGGCTGCCGGCAGTGACAGGGGATGGTGAGCAGTGCAGCCCAGGGGCTGCCGGCAGTGACAGGGGATGGTGAGCAGTGCAGCCCAGGGGCTGCCGGCAGTGACAGGGGATGGTGAGCAGTGCAGCCCGGCCCAGGGGCTGCCGGCAGTGACAGGGGATGGTGAGCAGCGCAGCCCGGCCCAGCCCAGGGGCTGCAGGGATGCAGTGTGCTTCACCCTATGGGAAGGCGGTTATTGTGGAGAACAAGACTGGTTTTTAGTGAGACCCAGAACAGAGCTCTTCTGAAGAGGAGGGGACTCACTCTGCCAGACTTGGGACAATAGTGTAAAACAAGCACCAATTCGAAATGGAGGGGAAGCACAACAGGCTTTTCTCACCTTTGCCCCATGTCTCAGCTCCGCTCGAGGTGACATTGTACTGTGGAGAATGGTGCTCTGGGCTGTCCTCCTGAGCTCTGCTGAGGACTAATGCAGAGCTTGGGCTGCTGCTGTTCACAGCCTGGCAGAGAAGCTGCAGGCACGTGGAAGATAAGATGTTCTCTCTTCGCGTTTGTGCTTTGCCTTGTGATCATCCTCTTTTCGTTGAGAGTACCTTGGTACAGTCCAGCACGTTGGAGTCCTGCTATGAAAATCATCTGCTCAGCATTTTTCACACGCTTTGAGGGAGGGTTTATATGTGTCCTACGCACTTTAATGTTCCTCCTGTCCTGCTGATCCTGATTCTCCATCTGGTTACCCTATCTGTGAGTGGTTCCACTCACTTTTGCTAGATCTTTTCTCTGCCTAGTTTTTGCTTTCCCATTGTAAGGATAAATCTAAATCCTGCATCCCTATTGCTGCTACATCCTTCCCTCACCCTTAGTTTGATTAATATTTCCTTCCATCTCTTCTGCTCACTCACAGATCATGTTGTTGATTTTAACATCACTTTGCCTTCTCCTGCTGTTTCCGAAGTGCCCTCTAAAATGCCCCTGTCCCCGGCATTTCCGTGGGCTCCCTGCCCTTGTCTTGTGTCCTTCAGAGACGCTGATGCCTCTGTGTGACAGCTCTCAGGGCCTAGACTGATGGATCGTGCTGCGTGAAGCAAGTCGGGCTGCGGGGACACCGCCGTTTCCCATTGCTCCCTCCTCCCTGCCCTGCTTCCTTCTCTCTTTTCAGCTTTTCGGTGTCACTGCGTCCATCCTGCCCCTCAATTTCTGTCTCTCTGCTCAGCTACCACTCGCACTTCTCCACCTTCTGGTTCTTTCATGCTCTGCTGTTCTCGCCCTTGATTCATTTTCCCTTCATTCCGTTACAAGCTCGACCCTGGGAGTCCTCATCCCTTACACAGCCCTCATCCCTTACACAGCCCTCATCCCTTACACAGGCATCTCTTTCACCCCCTGCGCCGGCATTAAGGGACTGTCAGAAACAGCCTGAACTCTGCCGCTTCGCTGCTTTCCTCCTGCTCTAGTTTTGCCGTCCTAGTTTAAAATGGGAGGTGTCAGAGTTTTGCTTACTCCCTTGTCCTCAATTTCAGGTTCCTGCAGCCTGTTTCAGCTCATTCCTCACCCTTTTCCTCCCTTGCTTTCGATTCTTTGTAAGAGCTCTCTGCTTCCTCCCACAGGAAAAGAAGGGGGAATAACGTCTTTCTCTGCCTGGCTTTCGCTCTGCTCTTTCTTCTGTGCTTCACAACTGCAGGAATCTCTTACCTACTTTATCCTGCTATTGTGATCCCAGGTAACACGTTCTGAGGATTTCAAGTGCAGCATTTCAAACAGTTTATGAGACTCTTTTATCATTTGCTCCGGAAGGGGAGACAAAGTTTGTCGATGGTATTTTTGCAGCAAACAGCACGTCTGTGGCACAGGGGGCTCTGGACTTCACCTCCGAAGGTACCGGGTACAACGTGAGGGAGGCACAAAGCCTGTCATGCACAGGATTACTCAGGCACAAAGCAAGTGCCGCAGATACGTTGATTTTCAGTAAATTACATTTCCTTTGAGGAAATAATCAACAGTAAGACTAAACCAGCACAGCTGTAGTTGTGTGTGGTGTGGGTGAGGGATAACGTTTCTCGGAATCACATAGAAGCAGCACGTTGTTCACTGGCTGTGGCAGAGGACGCCAAAGCCCCTCGCGTCCCCGTGTTTCTTAGGCGAGTGCTGCTGGATTTGTGGTTTCTGTGGGCGCAGACGTGGACGCTTGGTGGGACAGGGCTGGAGAAGTGCTAAGAGTCTTTCAGCTGTGACAGTGATGAAACCAGAAAGTATGATTCTGTATTAGAATAGAACAGACCTGCTTGGAAGGGAGCTACAACGACCATCTAGTCCAACTGCCTGACCAGTTCAGGGCTGACCAGCAGCTGAAGCGTTAAGGCATTAAGGGCATTGTCCAAATGCCTCTTAAACACCGACAGGCATGGGGCATGGATCACATCTCCAGGAGCCTGTTCCAGTGTTTGACTGCCTTCTCTGTAAATAAACGCTTCCTCACGTCCAGTCTAAACTACTCGTGTTGCAGCTCGGAACCCTCCCCATGCGTCCTGTCCCCGGATACCAGGGAGAAGAGCTCAGCACCTCCCTGTCCACGTCCCCTCCTGAGGAAGCTGTGGAGAGCAAAGAAGTTGCCCCTCAGTCTCTTTTTCTCCAAACCAAACAAACCTGGAGTCTTCGGCCACACTAGGACCTGCCTTGCAGCTCCTTCCTCACCTTTGTGGCTTGGTGGTACATTCGAGTACTTTCACATCCTCCCTCAGTCCTGGGGACCGGAGCTGCACGCAGTACTCAGGCGAGGCCGCTCCATTGCTCGGTACGGCGTACGGTCGCCTCTCCTGGCCGGGTGTCGGTGCTGGGTGCACCGCAGGACGCGGTTTGTCCGTCCAGCTGCCGGGCCACGCTGCTGGCTCACAGTGAGCAGCCAGCGCCCGAGGTCCCTTCTGCGGGACTGCTCCGAGCCGTTCCTCTCCGGGTTTTACTGTTGTCCAGCATTACTCCATCCCAGGGCACAATCCAGCTTTCGGTTTTGCTAATTTCACGCCATTGATGGCTGCCCACTGCTCCAATCAATCCAGATCCTTCTGCAAGGCCCCATGTCCCTCCAGAGTCAACAGCTCCTCCCCGTTTAGTATCAACAGCAGACTTACAAGTGGCACATTCAGGCTCATTTACAAAGTGTTTAACAGAACCGGCCCCAGGACCGAGCTCTGAGGGCGGCGCTGGTGACCACCGTTCACTGCCGCCCGTTGAGCCCTGCCCGTCAGCGCTGCTTCACCCAGTGCACCAGGTGCTTGCTCATCCTATGGCGGGACAGCCCGAACAGAAGGATGCTGTGAAGGACAGGATCAAAAGCCTTACTAATCCAGAAGAACTACACTCACTGCCTTCCCTGCATCCACTAGGTGGGTGACTTCATAGAAGGACCTCAGATTAGCTTTGTGAACCCATTTGACTGTGCCTGATAATTGCATTGTCCTTTAAACGCCTCTCGGTAGCACCCAGTGTGATTTTCTCCGTCGGTGTTGCGGGCACTGAGGTTGGACTGGGAGGTCTGTGGTTTCCTGGGTCGGAACAGCTCTGGCCGCTCCCAGCCAGCAGGGACTGCCCAGGCTCCCCAGGCCTTTGGCAGATGATCAAGAAGGGCGCTCGTAACGTTTTGCTGGCTCCTTGAATACTCCAGGATTGGTCCCATCAGGCCTCCTGGACTCACAAACACCCAGCTGGTAAAACTGCTCTTACAGTTTCAGTATCCGCGAATTGAAAGTCACTGTTCCCGCAGTCATGGTCCTCCAACTCAGAGGACTGGGCAGGTCTGCCATTAGCATTAAAGACTGAGGCAAAAGCACCATTGAAAGCATCCCACGAGTCCTGTTTCAGCATTAGTGAACTGGAGCAGCAAACGTGCCCATCTAGAATAGGAAAGAAGAGCGCTCAACACTTAAGTCTGGTCTCAGTGTGCATGGAGAAATAATTGGAGGATGCCAGGGCAGATAAGTCAGGAGGCATCCAGCTCGCACAGCATACTTCAGGGAGCAAGAGCGTAAGCAAACTGTCTCCCTGCGTGTCTGGGCCTGGAGAGAGACGCCTCGCGCAGAAACGCGTCCCCGGGGAGCGGTGACAGCCGTCCGCTGCTCTGCCTCCTGGCCACCCGCCCGTGTTCCCGCTGTGCTCACGTTAGAGCAGGAGCCTCACAGCGGTGTCAGGGGCCCATGGTGTTCCAGCCGGCGGCAGGAGCCCCGCGGAGGGGAAGCAGAGAGCTCTCGCGGGCCCTGCCTCCCGGCCGATCAGGACCTGGGCACGCACAAATCAGCCTTGCTCCGCAGCCTGCTCACAGGCAGCTTCGGGAGAGTTCCTGTTCGAAGAAAAACCCCACATTTGAGGTTCACAGGGGAATCATAACAAGAGGAATTATGTCACAGGAGTAGAGAGAGAATCGAGGACTGTTAGAGAAGAGGCTTCAGCAAAGGCGAGGACTGTGGAGAAGGAGGAGCTGACTTGCTGCAGGATTCCGTGATGCAGCTACAAAGCGCCTGAGCTGTCAGCAGCGGAGAGCCCTGCATTGACAGCGGCACCACGCACTGGGCAGCGGGCATTACTCTGTCTCTGGCAAAGGTTTCTGTGAACTGCTGCAGAGGAACCACCGTGATACCTGCAGCATCACCGAACTGAGCTGTGTCCCTCGGGATGACCGGGACACAGCCACGAGATTAGAGCTGCCCTCCCTCTGCACAGCGCCAGCCCAGAGCCCCCGGTCGAGAACAGGCGCCTTGGACGTTCCACCTTTTGGATGCATGTCTTCATTTATAACGAACACACTTCACACCACTCTATGTACATGTGGCGGGCATTTCTTAAACTGATGACAATAAGGAACAACAACTTCTTAATGTGAGAAGATTTATGTGCAAAACCTCAGTGACTTGGTTGTTTCAAAAATTAAGACAGAACAAATTGGTATTTCACTTTCTCACAAAGCAAGAAAAGGAGGCATTTTTTTCTCTTTCGGATGCTGGTAGGGAACGTGACAGCTCTCTGGGGGCTATCGTTGGCTTACTGGAGGGGGTTTTGCCTGCAATTTTAGAACTGAGTAGATAGATACGACAACGTGCAACTCGCCAAGGGTTTGCCAGTCCTCCCTTCTGTGTAACACACACAATCTCCTGAGACACACTGTGAAGTTCTTCTTCTATAAGACATCTCGTCTTCCAGGAAAAACGAGTCTGTGTTGACTCACAGAAAGCTGCTTAGTGTGTAAATAGAGACCTACACTGCTGAAATAATGCTGAGTTCGGAGGTGAGCGGGGGAGAAAGAACCCCTGAAAGTTCAGTTTCAGCTGTTGCTTGGACAACGTGTTTGTTTTAATGGAATCAGTGCAGCTCCACTGGGTTTCCCTGGCTATGGCAATGCGCTCGTGAGGAGCTGGAAACGATGTCAAACTGCCGGTGGGATGGCAGGGATGAGTGATCAGAGTAAAACCCATCTGGACTTTTCTGATGCCTCTGCTGTTGTGGCCCCTGCTCACATGATTTCACTTTGAACGCTTTGTCGGGTTTGTCAGATCTGTAACAAATGGTGAATTCTGAAGTTACTTAAAATCATATTTTGCCTTCATTAAAGAACCACAGAACCTGGGTTGGGAACCCCCAGTATCAGCGCAGACCAGGGCACGAGTGGGTTGAGAGGACCCGCAGAGGGGGACGTGGGGCACGCGTGGGTGAGAAACTGGAATGACTTGGCAATGTGCGTTTGCAGCCCCGAAAACCAATCGTGTCCTGGCTGGGGATACAAGGTACGGGCTGAGGGAGGGGACTCCCCCTCTGCCCTGCTGGGAGCCCACCCGGAGCACCGCGCCAGCCCTGCACCCGGAGGGGGCCGTGTCAGTGGGTAGAGGGCTGGATCACTTCCAGCCAGGGTTGTTAAACCTGGAGAAGAGAAGGCTCCCAGGACACCTTACTGTGGCCTTTCAGTACTTAAAGGGCTTACAAGACAGACAGAGAGACTTTTTACCAAGGCCTGTAGTGACAGGACAATGGGTAATGGTTCTAAACTAGAAGAGAATAGATTTAGATTGGACATGGGGAAGAAATTCTTTACTGGAAGAGTCGTGAGACAATGGAACAGATTGTCCTGAGAAATTATGGATGTCCCATCCCTGGAAGTGTTCAAGGTGAGTTTGATGGGGCTTTGAGCAACCTGATCCAGTGAAAGACGTCCCTGCCCAGGGCAAGGAGGTTCGACTGGATGGGCTGATGCAAATTGTATGAGGTTCAGTAAGGCCAAGATCCAGGTCCTGCGCTTGGGTCACAACCACCCCAGGCAATGCTACGGGCTTGGGGAAGAGAGACTGCAAAGCTGCCCAGCGGAAAAGGCCCTGGGGGTGTTGGTTGACATCTGGCTGAATGAACATGAGCCAGCGTGTGCCCAGGTGGCCAGGAGGCCACAGGATCCTGGCTGGGACCAGCACTGGGGTGGCCAGCAGGCCCAGGGCAGTGACCGAACCTGTGCTGGGACCTGGGGAGCCCAAACCTCAAATCCTGGGGGCAGTTCTGGGCCCATCACTACAAGACATCCCTTGAGGTGCTGGAGCGAGTGGAGAGAAGGGACCGGAGCTGGTGAGGGGCTGGAGCACAAGTGTGATGGGAGCGGCTGAGGGACCTGGGGGGTTCAGCTGGAGAACAGGAGCTGAGGGGAGACCTTCTGATCTCTGAACTGCCTGAAAGGAGCGTGGAGCATGGAGGGTGTTGATCTCTTCTCCCAGATAACAAGTGATAGATGAGAGGAAATGGCCTCAAGTCATGCCAGGGGAAGTTTAGATTCAATATTAGACCTTTGAATGTCCCTTTCAAACCAGAGTATTGTATGATTCTATGATCAGGAAAAATTTATTCACTGAAAGGGCTGTGGGGCATTGGAACAGGCTGCGCAGGGAATGGTGGAGTCACCACCCCGGAGTGCTCAAGAGACACGGAGATCTGGTTCCTAGGGACATGGCGCTGGACTTGGTAGTGTCAGATTAACGATTGGACTCAGTTGTCTTAAAGGTCTTTTCCAACCGAAATGATTCTATGATTCTATGATTCTGTTATCCTGAATTGCCTTGGGGCTGCAGGCACAGGAAGCAGACAAGGCGCAGTTTCCAGTCTACAGAGTTTTTAACTGCCTTCCTCACAAAACCTAAACACCTTCCAGAAGTTCATTAGACATGCTGTAAAACCTGTCTGATGGGCCCCACCGTGTCCATGAGCTGCGGGATGCAGTAAGGGGAGCTGGATAAAATGGGTCATGTCTATGTAATTCTCGGCCTGTAATAGATTGAGGTGGGGCTGACTGGCCTGTGGCTCCATGGATCCTCCTTTTTGCCCTTCCTGAAGACAGGAGTGATATTGGCTTTCTTCAGTCCTCAGGAGCCTTCTCCGGTCACTGTGACCTGTCAGAGTCATCGAGAGTGGCCCTGCAGCGGTGTCACCCAGCTCCCTCCCCACCCGTGGTGCGTTCTCCCAGGTCCCATGGGCTTGTGTAAGCCCGGGGTGCTGCAGTGGCCCCTGACCCAACCCCGCTCCACCATGGGCTTGTGTAAGCCCGGGGTGCTGCAGTGGCCCCTGACCCAGCCCCCCTCCACCATGGGCTTGTGTAAGCCCGGGGTGCTGCAGCGGCCCCTGACCCAACCCCCTCCACCCAGGGTCAGTCTGCCTTGCTCCAGGGTTTCCCTTTGGTCCTAGGGGCCTGGGATTCCTGACGGTTGCTTCTCTGTGTCCTTTGTCACCAGTGTTCTTGCCCCATTTAGCAGTGTTCACGTTGCCGCTGGGACACCTGCAGGAGCCTCTCGTTGCCCTTCACGTCTCTTCCCGGCTTTGGCTCCACGTGAGCTTTGCTTTTGCCTCCCCCATATCCGCTTGCTTGGATAACTTCTCTGTGTTCCCTCTGGATTACCTGTCCCTGTTCCATCCCATAGTGCCTCACCGTGGCCCGAGGTATTTTTAGATACTCAAGAATCATTAAGTTGACTGATAAACCAAAATTATCTTCTTCCTCCTGCTGGGTCAGTTATGGCCCTCGAGGGTGCGTGAAGCAGGATCAGCTGAGGGGTTGTTCGCAGCCTGGCTTTGCCTTGGAGGAGCCGCACGGCTGCGAATTAACCTGGAGGCCTGAGTCACCTTTCAAAGGGTGTGGGAGGCTTCTGTGTGCGTTGTTAACCTATGGGATGGGTTGGATGGTGACTTGGATTAGAGCGTTCTGTGTTACCTAATGGTAACATCTTTGTTAAATTGTGTGTATCACAGACA